>NC_142612.1:47563344-47866374 GCF_059453375.1 Lepisosteus platostomus | reverse complement strand
AAGAGGCCAAGGAGGAAGAGAGAGAGGGAGAGAGAGAGAGAGAGCGAGAGAGAGAGGGAGCGGATAGCGCTTCCGAGTCTCGAGGAAGAAAGCAAGCACTGCGGGCAGGCCACGTGTACCCACTTCCAGCCAAGAGGCCAAGGAGGCGGAGCAAGAGAAAGGGGGAGGGGAGAGGAGAGGAGAGAGCAGAGAGAGAGAACGTTGCTGCCGGATCCCACCCAGCTCAGCTGCTGCTTGGCCTTAACCCCCTAGGCTCAACCTAGAGCGATACCAGCTCAAGCACTCTTCAGAATCTTCGATCGCCTTCTAGACCTTTGGAAAGACAAGAACTGCGGGCATGCCACTTGAACTTGATCTTAGCCAAAAGGCCGAGAAGCGAAAGAGGTTGACGCACTGGGTCAGCGATATGCTGATATATTTGCCCAATTGCTGGGTCCTGTTTCTGCATTTCCGCAAGATCGGTGTTAAAACCCTGTGACCCAAGCACTACAGATTGAGGGTCAGCTCCGACATCCTGTCTAGCCCTGCTTCGGGTGACCGCCTTGACCTCAGCCACGGTTTCTGGGGGTAGCCATTCCTGCTGGAACTGCCAGAGTTCACCCTCTAAGGCGCCAGATTTGGCCAGCCGGTCGGCCTCATCATTCCCGTCTTTGTCGGGTCCCTTCACCTGGGAGTGTCCCTTCACCTTCCTCCAGTAAACCATCATTCCAGCCTCGGTCGTGAGCTTGTCACTGGCCAGGAACAACTCTTTGTTCTTTACTTCCTTGCCCCGGGCATTTTTCATGCCGTTACCCTTCCAATACGGAAGATGGGACACGAAGCTATGTCGGGCGTAGTTCGAGTCACTACAGATGACAAATTGTTTAAGGCCATTTGTCAGGGCCTGCTGGAGGGTGATCAGCACCCCAGCTACTTCCGCATACTGACTAGTCTTTGGTCCTAGCTTATAGCGGGTCGGCCCACAGGGAGTATTGTCTTGCCAGACTACTCCTACCCCTGCTAGCACCTGCTGTTCGTGGCTAAAAGAGCATCCGTCAACATAGGCCATGGGTAAGCCCTGGCCCACGTTCTCATCGTAGTACCGATGATTGTTCGGTAGCTCAGCAGCGGGAATCATTTCTGGAGCTTCCATGTCAGTGTCACAGCCGTGACACACTTGGCCCAAAGCCAGGCCCTGTACCAGGTACTTGCTCTGTGTATAACGTACCTCTATCTCATAGCCTTGTAGGGCCATCATCCATGCCACAATCCTGCTATTTGACACCCTGCCCGCTTTCAGTCTCTGGCTATGCAGGAATGTCACAGGTTGGTGGCATGTTTCGATGATGATCTTTTGTCCCCCAACATAACTACGGAAGTGTTCTACCGACCAGACCGTAGACAACAGGGCCTTCTCGCAGTCCAAGAACTTTTGCTCCACTGGGCTCAGGGCTCGACTGGCATACGCCACCACCTTTCGCTCTTGGTCATATTCCTGACTCAGAGCAGCCCCAAGGCAGTGCTCTGAGAACCCTGCTTCAAGGTAGAAGACCTTATTTTTGTCAGGGTAGGCCAAGCACGGCGCACTACCGAGTCTGCGCTTCAGCTCCATCACAGCCTGTTCTGGGGAAGGCCCCCACTCAAAGGGCACGTCTTTCTGCAACAGCTTGTGGAGGGGCCTTGCTATTTCAGCATAATCCTCAATGAACTGCCGGGAATAATTACATACTCCCAGAAAGCTGTGCAGTTCAGACAGGTTAGTGGGCGACTTCATATTCTGGATAGCTTGGACTCTGCTGGACTGTGGCTGTATGCCTTGGGCTCCAACCAACAGTCCCACGTACTCCACTTGGGTCCTACACCACTGTCCCTTAGCCAGAGACAGTTTGGCCCCTGCACGGGAGAGCTGGGTCAACACATGCCTGATCTCGGCCATGTGTTCTTCCCAGGTCTGACTCAGCATCAGAATATCGTCCACATAGACCAGGTTGCCCCTGGCGGCTGCATCACTCATGGCTTTGTGCAGAAATATGTTGAACTCCGCTGGGGAGTTGGAATACCCAAAGGGGCATCGATTCCAGGTGAACTGCCTGTTTCCAAAGGAAAAGGCCAGTTTGTACTGGTCTGTCGGTTCTACCTCAAGGGTCCAGAACCCATTGGCCACATCCACTGTGGTGAAATATTTCGCTGTTGTCACCTTGGCTAACTCCTGATCTAGGTAGATCAAAGGAACCTGTTTATTCAGCTGCCGGTAGTCAATGGTCAGACGCCACTTACCATTGGGTTTCAGCACCGGCCACAGTGGGGAGTTATAAGTGGAGTTGCACTCCCTTCTGATCTGACGCTCTAGTAGAGCATCCAACATCTCTTTATGGACTCGTATGCCGTGAGGGGAATGCGATACTGCCTGACATAGGTTGGGCGGGCGCCAGGGGCCGTAGGAATGCGCACTGTGTGCAAATCCATCACCCCGCAGTCATAGGCGTCCCGTGCAAACACTTCCTGGAAATCCTGGAAGATCTGACGCAGCTTCTGACGCTGGCTTTCCGTTTCCAGGGCATCTGCCTTACCAACCTGTTCCTGTACCAGCTCTAGGAACCCCGCTTTTGACGGCATGGCAGTATCCCGGGTCGCACTCTCGGCTGAGTGGTCCGTCAGAACACCTGCGTGTACTGTGTACACAACCATCTCATCCTTATCGCTAAGGTCCACTCTGCACACCTCCTGGTTGCAGAATCCCCCTATTGGCATAATTGCAATCATCCGCCGGGGGTAGGTGTAGTACACCTGCTCGGTTCCCCCCTCCCTGGCCAAGGGACCAGGGAGCTGCCCCAGTACTGGGATGGCCAGTTCGAAATCATAGAAACCATTGTCAAATACCAGTCCCATGTCAGTGCGAGCAGGGATTTTGACATCTTGTTTTGCAATGTTCTGCACCAACAGGCAGGTAGCTCAGCCATTCCGTTCCAGTCTGGGGGTACCACAGACTGCTAGGTTCAGTCTGATAAACTGAGTTGATGGTTGGAAGAAAACCATCTCAGCGTCCATTCTCTGTCCCTTCTTTAGGACAAGGCGTACTGGAAACCCTGCTGTTGACGCAGGAACGATCAGGTCCGATTCGTTTACTACCTGGCAGGCCTGAGGAATCGTCTGACCTGACCGAATGTTCTCGGGGTCGCCGCTTAGAGAGTAAGCATCTGGGTTCACCCGTGTCCACAGCACACTGTTTACTGTGTCCAGCTGGGCGCCCAGTCGAACCAACAGGTCTGCACCAATACAGACTGAGTGGGTCAGCTGAGGTGCTACCTGGAAGTAGTGAGCAAACTACCTTTTTCCGATGGAGATGGAAGCTACACAGCTTCCTTTGCTCCAAATGGACCTATGAGGTGGGGGTGCCCACCACAGAACCTGTGACTGCGTCACCAGGATCACCTGACGGCTTCGCGACAGGTCCTCGAACAGACCTTCACTGATTATGGACTTCTCAGAGCTGAGGCTGAGAATTACATCATCAACCTGCACTTCTGCCACCTGGACCCCTCCCACCACCATGGGGTGGTAGTCCTGGTCCCCCTGAGGTACCAGGGCGCACAGAAAGGACTCCCATTCATTACCGGACAGGGAGATCCACTCTTCTTCAGGGATGAAAAAGGGGTGTGCTTTACCTGGCGGGTCAAGCAGCTGCTCGGAGCACTGCTCCTGTAGTTGGGAGACCGTGGGAGTGCTGGCCTGGGCAGGACTTCCCTGTAGTTTTGGAAAGCAAGAAGAGACATTTATTTCTCGTCCAGAGGAACCAGGTGGAACCTCCAACTCAGCTATAGTGTTCAGTGGGCACTGTGTGATCACAGCATAACCACTGAACCCCCCTTTTTCCTGTACGACAGGCTTAGGGTTTTTGAACTGATCCCAAAATTTTCCACGCTGGCAATCCACCAGAGGCTCCAGCCTGTCAAGCAGGTCTTGGCCAATGAGTAGTGGCTCTGTTTTAAACCTAGAGATGTAAACATGCACCACATTCATTGGCCCGAACCTAAGTGCCACCCACACTCGGTGTGTGATCCTGGCATGATCCTGGGTATAGCTGGAAATCTCTATCTTACACGGTTCTACCTTAAGTCTGATGCCTTTTCCTTTCGCTACTCGTTTGAGCTCGCTGAGTAGATCGGCTGACATCAAACTAATTTCAGCCCCAGTGTCAATCAGTGCTTCTCTATCTAAGACGTTTTCAAGAGAAACCTTGATATAAATATGCCTTGCTTTGCCTTTCTGGCTGAGATTCCCTAAGAATTGTTGGAAGCCTGCCTTTTCTTTGCCTTCAGGGGCGGGGTCAGCGCCCAACTCAGAGTCACAGTCTTCTTCCAGGCAGGAACCCTCCCACCCAATCAGATAGACTGAGGGAGGGGTTTGGGATGGATCCCCGCCTCCTCCAGTGAGAAGGGGCGTGGTCCCCCTAAGCTCATTCACGCTTCCGGCATTCGGTGCGGAAGGTTTACCCTGTCCTGATCTCTCAAGCAGGGCTTGTTCAAGCAGGGCCAGGCGGGCTGCAGTCGATTCCCTTCGTCCAGCCTTATGATAGGCTCTGCCGGAGCCCTTACCTTCCCCGTAGCGCTCACGGCGGCTCTGACGCTTAGTGCGGTCCTGCCTGCCTATTTTGCGCCGGGGCTTAGCGGGCTCAGGAACCTCAGCTCCCTCGAGCTGTGGCGAGTCGTCAACCCTGCTGGCTTTAGTGGCGAAGACGGCCGTTTTAGCAGGTTTTCGCTCTGAGGAAGCAGAGACTTCAGCTCCCCAGGCTTTTTGAGCCAACCTTCTAATGTCAGCCATTTTCATCACTTTTGCATCAGTGTGCATCACAATCATTTTCCTGACTGAGGGATGCAGATTAGCAATGAATAAACCTTTGAAATTCACGTTCTCTTCGCAACCCTCTTCATTCCGCCCTGCAAAATAAGTGCACCTAAGCCTCTCATAATAGTCGCGAGGGGCTTCAGCTTTTTCGTGCTTAATATGGTGCGCAGCGGCCACGGCAGCTATGGGATCGATAAAAGCCAAAAATTCTCCGATCATTGCCTGACACAGCTCCTCAAAGCTATTACAGACCTCCGGTCCTTGTCTAGACATCCACTCGTGGACCGCTCGGCTAGTAGTTTTCCTTACTAACATAGCCTTTTCCTGTTCGGACGCTCCGGGCATAAACTGCAAAGTATATCTCAGCTCATCGATGTAGGTTTCCACATTTTTCCCTGACACTGACGGGTCAAACCTTTCTACATCTTTGGCTAACTGCCTCAGGGAGTGGAGGTTAACTTTTATGGTTTCTCCGCGTGCAGGGGGACGGCCGTGATCAGGAGCAGGGGGTCTATGCCTGAATTGCATCGCCCTTGCGTCTCGCGCAGGACTCGGCGATCTCCCCCATGCCGATCCGACCACAGACTCTGGCCGGGAGAAACCTCCTCCCGGCGCGCTGGGTGAGCGCTCTGGGCTTCTAGGTGGGCTGGCATGCAAGTGGGATCTAGCCTGTTTTGCTTCCAGTACGGCAGGATCTAACTCCTTTTGCCTTTCCTGGCTGAGCTCATTTAAACTCTCAATTTCTTTTTCTTTTTCTTTCAAGCTCACTTCCAGGTCTCTCCTAGCTACCTCAGCCGCAGTTTCTCTAGCAGACAGGTCATCTAATTTACCTAAAACTTCCCTGAGTCAGTCTTCACTTTCCTCATTTTTCACTCTCTTTTCTCTGATTATATCCAGCAACTCAACTCACTCCACCTTATATCTTTCTAGCTTTCCCTGAAGCTTTTGAAACTTTGTCAGCTGGGACAAAGACAGTTACAGCTGTTTAGCTAGATTTAAGCCGAAACTCGATGGGACCTGAACTGCATTCACAGACCCTCCTGTGTTAAGCTGGTTTGCTACCTTAGCTACTAAATCTACTTGCAGCTTCTCAATATCATCAAAGTTCAACTTTTCGATACTGCTCCAGTAACCAGGATTGTCGTCGCTAGAAATAGTACTTATAAGCGACTCCACTTCAGACATTTTAGCAGCCATTGTCATTACGTCAGAGAAACTTTAAGAGTATTACTTTTTTTTTCCTTTTACCAAAATACAGTATGGAATCTAAACACCCGAGCAGATGGATTTCCAATCAGCAGGCGTTACACTAAAAGCTAGAAAACAGGGGGATTTCTTCACGCAGTTATTAGCACACCCAGTATTCGCGTATAGAAGCCGTGAACTTGAACTCACAGCAATATCAGTTATTCTGTGCGACTGATTCTCATTTCATTCTAAACTCGCCCACCCAGGGACGCCATTAAATGTAGTGGTTTGATGGGTTTACTGAGACAATTATTAATTGTATCAGTAATCACGAGGTTGTTCGTTGGGGCTTTTAGAAAATCAATCGTCGGAACAACTAACAACGCACACACACGGGTTCAATACACGAGATACATTTATTAATATAAACTGTGCACCAAACATATACTAGTCTGCCTGGATACGAGCGGCAGACCTTACTGTGAGGGTTATCAATATACAAGGTATATAATCTCGAAGAGATGCAAACACAAAGAGATACACAACAGAGAATATATGTCAATATATATCGTTCGGTTACCAAATCGCTAATCAGTGTTATTACCCACTGTTACTCTAAACTCGGAAGTAAATACATTACTCATGAATTAAATTGATAACAACTTGTGTTGCGGTACAATTAAATTCTCGAGACGCAATGTAGAACATGGGGTTTACTTTTCCACTGTGTATGGATTTGGAATTTCCCGGCACGAACACCAAACCAGCTGACAGGCTCTGTTGCAGCCTCTGTTCCAGCGGTTGTCCAATGGGCGTTGTCCCGGCGTCCTCTGGCTACCGGCCAACCAGTCGAGGTGCAGCTCGGAGTAGGACGGGCGGACGAATCTAACTGCGGCGCGCAGGGCAGTCGTTGCTCCGAGGGGATCTACCAGCAGTCCGGCTGGCTAGTAGAAAGTCTCTATGCACAGAGTGTGACCGCAAGTCCTCACAAGTCACTCTTTTGCCTGGGAAGAAGCTGGTTCGTTCCCAGTCCAGCGCTGCTTCTGAATAAGCTATTCAGGTTGTCGACGAGGGTCCAACTGTAGGCTGCCGTTGATCAAGCGGAGCATTCACGTTGGTAGAATTCTGAGTATGTACGGGATCCTCGGCCTCGCGCTTAGAACAAAGTCCAAGTCCCTTTGCAGACAACAGCAGTTGTCACGTGATTGTCTCTGAGGATGCGCGAAAATGGCCAAGGAGAGCTCAGAACTGAGCTTGCGCTCCCTTTTTGATCAAGACCCAGATGTGTGCTGATTGGTTGAGAGTTTGGCGGGCATTGGAGACCCACGTGGTATTACCACGCCCTGCCAGTCCCTGATTGGTTGGTCAAGGTGAGATATAAGTCACTTACTCTTGACACTTAGGAATGCAGTCCAGATGTCCATTCGGCACTCCCTAGACTGATAGGCGCCAATGGATGAACATTGATCATGATAGCCAGGCTTAGCTAATTGCATCCCCATCTGGGAGCTTGTTTCTTATCAAAAGAAAACATCTTAAATCAGCCTGCATGAATTCTTTCTCTGTGGCTGCACCACAGAGATGGAGGGTGAGATGGGGCCTCCTTTAGGAAAATACCAACGCTTAATTCTGTCTTATTAACAAGCATTGCCGCTACAATGTCAAGGATGGTTTGTGAACATGTCACTATGAAGAATAGATATTTACTTTACATTTACTTATAGCGATACCGTTAATAAAAAAACATTTTTCTTAATAACATTCTAAGAGGTCCATTGCTGACACCGGGACACATTTTCACCACGTTTTAACAGCTATGAAATTTAGACACAGTTGTATGTCTTAAAATAATATAGATTTTAACATTATAACGGTCTAAAACGTTTTTTAAAAATGTTTCTTTAAATAATTTCTACAGCCCAACACATGTACACCCCATGATACCTAAGGTTAAAGGATTTAGGGGGGGAAACATGGGGGAAACTGTGTTTCTTAGAAGAGGATGTTTATCAGGGGGTATAAGGACCCGCGGTGTAACATCTGAACTTCTGGCTGGATTCCAAATCTTTCAGTCTCGCGTTGTCAACTAACTTGTCAGAATGGATCACACCGATCAAATTCAACAGTCTGAAGATGCTTTATTTACGGACTTAACACTACTCGATTTGATCGTCTATCAAATCGAGTAGTGTTAAGTCCGTAAATAAAGCATTTACGAGGATTTCCAACATTTCCCAGGTATGTATATCTGGCTTATTGTGAGATAAAATTACACATTACAACATGCATGTCTCATGTTGACGTGTTGTTAGCTTTATTAACGTTGTATAATATTTGTATATTATGCAATATTGAATTATTATAATAGAATTACAAGGGAGTTGTTCAGTTATATGGCAGTGACTGCGCGTACCCATTCTTTTCCATTAGATGCACCAAAAACAACAGCTGACACACGTCCAGTTACGGCAATACACCGCAACGCCGATGAGTAATTACGACAATTTTTTGAATAACGCTTTATGGCCATGTCCTTCTTAAAGACACACGGGTACTTTCTCCACATCAATACACCCATGTGTCTATTTCACAGATGCTGGTGAGGAAACAAGCTACACGTTTAAAAAACCTTGTTTGTGCTTTACAATACCCCCTCTCCGTCTGCGTCTTGTGTCTATATGCCGTTAACCTAACCACTTGCTAGTGGCGCCATCACTTTCTTAAAGGAAACAAAATCAACATGGCTGGGTAGCTTGTTCCATTCACCCACAGCCCTTTGTGTAGGGATGCACCTCATGTGTGGCGTTTTTATCTTAGTTAACATAGTTTTCTGATTTTGACCGTTTAGATTACATTGGTTGGTGTGTTGAAAAGTCTTTTATTTTTATTTTTATCCTGGTTAGCGTAGTTTTCTGATTTTGAGATATGGAGCATTGGTGTGGTATTAAAAAGTATTTTATTTTTATTCACATAGCAGCTGTATCGACGAGCAGTGAAAAAAGTGTGGAGGAAACCCTGAGGTGGTGACAGCGTCGAAGACTGCCGTTAATACTCTGACGAAATCCAAACGTGTCAAGCCTTTGGAGAAAAATAATAACGCAATTAGAGACTTGGCGTTTGGTGATGCGCTAGATTCAGTGCAGTATATTACAGTTACTATCAACGGTGAGCACTGATGAGGTGGATAAAAAGCGAGATTTAGAGCATCTCAGAGCGGCTTTAGCAAGTGTACATTCCGTGTTTCCAAAACCGATCCAGGCTTATGCTGCTAGCCTCTTAGAAGTAATTTCTAAAGAGGATGCAACTCTAAACGTTGAATTTCAAAACCTGATAATGCTATTTCATGGTTCATTGGCGAAGATCCCCAGGGATAAATGACTAAACATGCGGTCTAAAAACTGTTTAAAAGACCGACCTCTTGCCAACATCAAGCGTTTGTACGTTAATAAAAGAATTAAACTAGCAAAAGCATGTTTGTTGAGATGTAAAAGATTCAGAGAGAGGCATCAGATTTCTCAAGGGCATCCCGAACCACACAATGAGAATACATCGGTGGAAAATAATTTAGCGTAATAATTTCCGTGGTGCTGTAGCAGAACAGGATGGCGGTAACTTTGAAAACCAAGAACCGGTTAGGATGAACGATGTGAATCAGGTTGGTGATGGTGTCGGTGCGAATAGAGACCCCTTAGTTTTCCTGGAGCATATACGTAGTTATAACCGGTCTTATAATAATTTTAGAGCAACAGAGCACTATGAAGAATTTTGTTTTGTTAATCTTGACAGAATAGCGTCGTATGTACAGGCTATAGACGCTGTGCATGGTGTACTCCAGAGAATATTGGATGAACTTTCTCCAAACATAGGGGTGAATGATTTTGTACAGCTGCGTTTGTCTTCGGGTGGTTTTAACAAACCCTTGTTCTCACTCAGGAGACGCCCCGGAGAATTAAATGCTGCCGATTTTTTAAACCACATCTCAGACCTCTTACAGAGCCACACAGAAGTTCTCAACGATGACAGCCTCCGATTAGTGGTGACAATAGTTAGGAATATGCAGGGGGGTGCCCGCAGAAGATTTAAATCCGTTCTGTACAGCAGGGTAATTGCTCGGAAAAAAGCGCATCTTATTAACTTACATTACATGGGGGGTGATCTGTGTTTCGCCGGGAGTGTGTACGGTTTGTTAAATGAAGGTTTTACCGATAGGGAAGTGTTACAGGGCGAATGCACTAAACGAATGCACAAAGAGTTGGGTTTTTCAGAGAATCTGAAAATTAGTTTGTCAGACACTATAGCTTTTGAAAACATTTAAAGGTGGTCATTAAAATTTTGTACCACGACCAGGGTGATTGGAAATATTTTACAACTTGTCCCATGCCGCCAAATTCGAAAATACTTTTTGTTCTACTGCATGAAGAGCATTTTTACAGCACTCTGCATGTGACCTTGCAGGTGGCGCTGTGGGTTAGGTTCCTGACTCCCACGTCACACGGTCTGTGATCGAATCCCACTAGAACCATGACTTTTTTTTTGACAAACATTTCTTTGAAAAAATGAAACGTTTCCCTTGGTCAGAGATTAAATACAACCTCACTCGCACCAAACAAATTTATATTTCTAAATATCACAACATGATCGAATTTAAGTCATTTTAATAACAATGAATAGTCACCTATGCGTTACAATATAAACATTTATATTGATTTAAATCACGTTTTGATCTAAATCATAAGCGCGTGTTTAAATATATGTGTTTTTTGATTCACAATCAGACAAATGCAACATAAATTGAAATCTTTGTCTTCTAAGTATCTTAATAAACTTTCAGCATAACTTTCTCCCCATTTAGATTTATTTTTCTTGGGATCTTGGGATCAAACGTGGAAAGATTAGATTGTAATCGTTTTTATTTTTTAAATACATTTTATAAAAGTGTAATCTATGCTTAAAAGTTGTACACCACCTGCTATAAAGATACATATTGTTATACTTTCGGGTTCGGATAGGACAGATACGAGAACTCAGACTTGCGGAGTTAAAGCAAGTTAAAGCCTTGATTTTATATATCACCTTTAAAAGTGGAATCTCAAAGCAAAGTAAATACCCAACACTGATTTTACCCATCTGTCATGCTAATAAAGCACCTTGAATTGAATTGAATTGAATTGAGGGAGAGAGGGGGGGAGGACGAGCGAGAGAGCCAGGACAGACAGGCAAATAAGATACACTCCACAGACATTCACAACAGCGACATATCATAAAACGTTTGCACATATAGTTAAGTTATTACTTGGTTTTCAAAGTGCAATGGAATACAATATTGTTGTTGTTGCTGTTGTAGTGGTTTTGATGGGTTTACTGAGACAATTATTAATTGTAGCAGTAATCACGAGGTTGTTCGTCGGGGCTTTTAGAAAATCAATCGTCAGAACAACTAACAACGCACACACACGGGTTCAATACACGGGATACATTTATTAATATAACTGTGCAACAAACATATACTAGTCTGCCTGGATACGAGCGGCAGACCTTACGGTGAGGGTTATCAACATACAAGGTATATAATCTCGAAGAGATGCAAACACAAAGAGATACACAACAGAGAATATATGTCAATATATATCGTTCGGTTACCAAATCGCTAATCAGTGTTATTACCCACTGTTACTCCAAACTCGGAAGTAAATACATTACTCATGAATTAAATTGATAACAACTTGTGTTGAGGTACAATTGAATTCTCGAGACGCAATGTAGAACATGGGGTTTACTTATCCACTGTGTTTGGATTTGGAGTTTCCCGGCACGAACACCAAACCAGCTGACAGGCTCTGTTGCAGCCTCTGTTGCAGCGGTTGTCCAATGGGCGTTGTGACGGCGTCCTCTGGCTACCGGCCAACCAGTCGAGGTGCAGCTCGGAGTAGGACGGGCGGAGGAATCTGACTGCGGCGCGCAGGGCAGTCGTTGCTCCGAGGGGATCTACCAGCAGTCCGGCTGGCTAGTAGAAAGTCTCTATGCACAGAGTGTGACCGCGAGTCCTCACAAGTCACTCTTTTGCCTGGGAAGAAACTGGTTCGTTCCCGGTCCAGCGCTGCTTCTGAATAAGCTATTCAGGTTGTCGACGAGGGTCCAACTGTAGGCTGCCGTTGATCAAGCGGAGCATTCACGTTGGTAGAATTCTGAGTACGTACGGGATCCTCGGCCTCGCGCTTAGAACAAAGTCCAAGTCCTTTTGCAGACAACAGCAGTTGTCACGTGATTGTCTCTGAGGATGCGCGAAAAATGGCCAAGGAGAGCCCAGAACTGAGCTTGCGCTCCCTTTTTGATCAAGACCCAGATGTGTGCTGATTGGTTGAGAGTTTGGCGGGCATTGGAGACCCACGTGGTATTACCACGCCCTGCCAGTCCCTGATTGGTTGGTCAAGGTGAGATATAAGTCACTTACTCTTGACACTTAGGAATGCAGTCCAGATGTCCATTCGGCACTCCCTAGACTGATAGGCGCCAATGCATGACCATTGATCATGATAGCCAGGCTTAGCTAAGTGCATCCCCCTTTGGGAGCTGGTTTCTTATCACAAGAAAACATCTTAAATCAGCTTGCATGAATTCTTTCTCTGTGGCTGCACCACAGAGATGGAGGGTGAGATGGGGCCTCTTTTAGGAGCATACCAACGCTTAATTCTGTCTTATTAACAAGCATTGCCGCTACATATCCCCCCTTTTTGAAGGTCACGAGGTCCTGAGGCGTTGTTGCCTTCAAAACAAAAACAGAGTTAAGTGATGTCTGTTGTACCCCGGTGGATTCTACCACCCAATATTCACATTACCTCTCGAGAATTTGTACAGGAAATAGTGTTGGAAAGAACATTGCGTATACCTGCTCTCAGTTATAAGGTACATAGAAATGAGGCATCGGGCGTCATCATTAGCCCTAGACCTTAAACTTCCGGCAGTTCACTATCAGTATCGGATAGCTCTGCAGCAGGCAGACGCTTGGGCGTGGTTACCTGATTTCGGTGATAAACCATTGCTCCCTTTGTCTCATTCAAACTACCCCGCAAGGCTTTGATACAAGAGAACAGCATCCAAAACATTACCCCAGCCATGATCCAGCTACCCAGCAGCAGTGTCAAGATGACCACGTTTACTGTTCCTAGCGCCCCAGAGGATCCACAACGACTGTGCTTGGGACCTACCAGTGTAGTTTTTAAGTTTGTGTCGTTGAGAACAAATTCGACTACCTGTACACCCTCAAGACTTACTGTCTCTTGGATTCTCTCATCCAAGTCAACGCTGTGTCCTCTGAAAGCGTCCACAATCTCGAGTTCCGTTTCATACAGTTCTGACTCCAGGTGATACAGTGCTAAATCGTTGAGATGCACTATAGCTCCTTCAGGAACTTGTAGAAAAACTGTTTGGTTGGGTAGCTGCACTTCGGTAGCTGTATCATGTCTGTCATAGGTTATTGTAACCGTTAATTGTGGTGTGCTGACCAGCCATTTCTTTCCCACCTGCTCAACCTGGGGTTCGTTAACCTCACGTTTGCTCGTCACTGTGGCTTTACACTTTTCAGTGGCAGCCCCCTTTCTGATACCACACAACCTCTGAGTTGTGTCCCTAAGGAATGGCTTACTTGGGCATACCCAGTGGATATCCTTGGTTGATATACACAGTTCCAGGTTTGGAACAAGGTACAAATTCGGATCATCCTCCTGGTAAGCTACGAGCGGTGGGGTGGTCAACTTCACATGCATGTCCCCCCTCCAGAAGCCAACGTTCAATATAGACTTGAGTCTATAGATATCCTTGCTACTCACGATGGGAAGGTTCAACAGGAAACCTATTTCCTTGGCTTCGGGGTTGACATGTATGGGAATGGCACTGCCTAGACTGTATGCAAGATGTACTTGCAATGGCTGCACCATCTCGGAAGTGGTTGTCTTCAGTACTTCTTCTACTAAGGACAGTGGAACCAAGTAGGTTGGAATCTGTCCCATGGCTAGGCTAGTTACTGTGGCACTAAGCTCCCTAAGCAGATCCTGCATCAGCATTCTGACCTGTTGCACATAAGCATAGTCCCACTGTAACACGTCGACAATCCTGCCCACGGTGTGGAGGGTGTTATTTAACAGTGCTGCATGAAGGTTTACTGCTAAAATTGTGCCCTGTAAGGTTTTCCCTAGGCTTTCCAGCCGCTGCTGCTGTTGATACAGCTTGTCATAAATTTCTGGCATTTCCTTACGTAACCCAGACACCTGCCTTCTCAGGGTGGTCAGGGTGACAGTGTTAGCAGCAAACAGACCCGCTGAAAATAGCGAACCCACGGCGGAGGCCGCAGCAATCAGACCCCCCAAGAACCTTTTGGGGCGGCTGAGGCCTGTCATCTCCTCCTGGGTGACTGTTGCCTTCCTCAGCTGGCGGAGCATGTGTATAGTGTCTAGCTGGGCATGCCATACAGTATCCCCAGCCCACTGCCTACCATGATAGGACACCCTACTGTTCATGCTGATGTGCTTCCGAAACACATCATGTGGGTCCAGCCGTACATACACTCGCTGAGTATATGTTCTGCAATTTGTTAACAACAATCCGGGAGCGTCCTGCAGGACTATGCCGGTAGGAGGACCGGGTTCCACAACTTCAAGGGGCTGTGTCGAGGCGATCCACAGTACTGTCAGGACCAGCCGTGGCAGTTTTAGGATTCCCATTCTGGAACACAGATGAGGCACATGGTACAGTTCCACTATATTTTTGAATATATTTTCCTAGCAGGACCTACACTATAGTACCTAACTACCTGCAACTACAAAGGGGCACCCCCCTCTTTGATCGGGTTTAGACTTTTAACCCTATTCTGTGTCCTCCGGCGCCATTTGAGATGGGCGATACAACCGGAGGTGGTTGCGATGCACCCACTTGTAAACCAGAGATTGCCTTCCCTTTTCAATCCGAATTCGATAAGCTACCGGTGATACCTTATCGACAATCTCGTGGGGTCCTGTCCAACTGGGTAAGAACTTCCGGGCCACCCCTGTGGGTTTGGCAAACTGGAAGTACAGGACCTTGTCTCCTACTTGGAGTTCCTGGTTAACTGCCTTTCGGTCATAGTATGCTTTCCTACCCTCTGCACTCCTTCCCAGATTGTTCTGGGCAAAAGCAAAGGTTGCCTGCAGATGTGCTCGCAGGTCTGAAACATACTGATGGGCCGTAGCAGCCCCCGTCGTGCTCAGGTCCTCCACCCCATAGAGACAGTGTAGGGGAAGAGTCATCTTCCGACCTGTCATCATCTCAAAAGGTGGGACCCCCGTAGAGCAGTGGGGCGTGGCTCAGATGGCCATCAGAACCAGGGGCAGCTTAATGTCCCAGTCCCTACTGTTGGTGGAGACAAACTTTTTGAGCATACTAACCACCGTTCGGTTTGCCCTTTCTGCCTGGCCCGAGGATTGAGGGTGGTAGGAGATATGCAACTGGGCCTTGACCCCAAGCATATTCCACAGGGTTGCCATTACTGTAGCTGTGAAATGGGTTCCCCGATCCGAGTCCACGGTCAGGGGGAGTCCCCATCGACTGAACACACGGTTCACCAACAGCACTGCAGTTGTCTCTGCCGTGTCGTTGGGTGCTGGGAGGCACTCAATCCATTTTGTGAATGCACACGTAACAGTGAGGAAATATTTGTTCCCTCTGGATGACCTCACCAGCGGCCCCACCCAATCCATTTGTAGATTGGACCAGGGGAATGTCATGCCCTTTTTCTGGAGTGGTGCACGGTGCAAGGGCCGTGATGGTTGGAACTGGCTACACGTCAGACACCCCTTTACATACGCGGCGATGTCTTGGCCCATGTGAGGCCAGAATGCCACCTGCTGGATAGTGTCGTACGTGGCCTTGATTCCCCGGTGACCCCCACAGGGTTCGTCATGAGCGTGTTGGATCATGACCCCCCGATGACAGCGGGGAACTACCCACTTTGGGACACCTTGTGCAACTGGTACACAAACCAACAACCCCTTTATAATTTTTAGGTTGTCTTTCACCTCTGCCAGCTCCTTCAGCTCCGGAGACTGGCTCAGCACCTGCTCTGAAAGAGGTTGACGCACTGGGTCAGCGATATGCTGATACATTTGCCCAATTGCTGGGTCCTGTTTCTGCATTTCCGCAAGATCAGTGTTAAAACCCTGTGACCCAAGCACTACAGATTGAGGGTCAGCTCCGACATCCTGTCTAGCCCTGCTTCGGGTGACCGCCTTGACCTCAGCCACGGTTTCTGGGGGTAGCCATTCCTGCTGGAACTGCCAGGGATCACCCTCTAAGGCGCCAGATTTGGCCAGCCGGTCGGCCTCATCATTCCCGTCTTTGTCGGGTCCCTTCACCTGGGAGTGTCCCTTCACCTTCCTCCAGTAAACCATCATTCCAGCCTCGGTCGTGAGCTTGTCACTGGCCAGGAACAACTCTTTGTTCTTTACTTCCTTGCCCCGGGCATTTTTCATGCCGTTACCCTTCCAATACGGAAGATGGGACACGAAGCTATGTCGGGCGTAGTTCGAGTCACTACAGATGACAAATTGTTTAAGGCCATTTGTCAGGGCCTGCTGGAGGGTGATCAGCACCCCAGCTACTTCCGCATACTGACTAGTCTTTGGTCCTAGCTTATAGCGGGTCGGCCCACAGGGAGTATTGTCTTGCCAGACTACACCTACCCCTGCTAGCACCTGCTGTTCGTGGCGAAAAGAGCAACCGTCAACATAGGCCATGGGTAAGCCCTGGACCACGTTCTCATCGTAGTACCGATGATTGTTCGGTAGCTCAGCAGCGGGAATCATTTCTGGAGCTTCCATGTCAGTGTCACAGCCGTGACACACTTGGCCCAAAGCCAGGCCCTGTCCCAGGTACATTTTCTTGCTCTGTGCATAACGTACCTCTATCTCATAGCCTTGTAGGGCCATCATCCATGCCACAATCCTGCTATTTGACACCCTGCCTGCTTTCAGTCTCTGGCTATGCAGGAATGTCACAGGTTGGTGGCAGGTTTCGATGATGATCTTTTGTCCCCCTACATAACTACGGAAGTGTTCTACCGACCAGACCGTAGACAACAGGGCCTTCTCGCAGTCCAAGAACTTTTGCTCCACTGGGGTCAGGGCTCGACTGGCATACGCCACCACCCTTCGCTCTTGGTCATATTCCTGACTCAGAGCAGCCCCAAGGCAGTGCTCTGAGAACCCTGCTTCAAGGTAGAAGACCTTATTTTTGTCAGGGTAGGCCAAGCACGGCGCACTACCGAGTTTGCGCTTCAGCTCCATCACAGCCTGTTCTGGGGAAGGTCCCCACTCAAAGGGCACGTCTTTCTGTAACAGCTTGTGGAGGGGCCTTGCTATTTCAGCGTAATCCTCAATGAACTGCCGGGAATAATTACATACTCCCAGAAAGCTGCGCAGTTCAGACAGGTTAGTGGGCGACTTCATATTCTGGATAGCTTGGACTCTGCTGGACTGTGGCTGTATGCCTTGGGCTCCAACCAACAGTCCCACGTACTCCACTTGGGTCCTACACCACTGTCCCTTAGCCAGGGACAGTTTGGCCCCTGCACGGGAGAGCTGGGTCAACACATGCCTGATCTCGGCCATGTGTTCTTCCCAGGTCTGACTCCGCATCAGAATATCGTCCACATAGACCAGGTTGCCCCTGGCGGCTGCATCACTCATGGCTTTGTGCAGAAATATGTTGAACTCCGCTGGGGAGTTGGAATACCCAAAGGGGCATCGATTCCAGGTGAACTGCCTGTTTCCGAAGGAAAAGGCCAGTTTGTACTGGTCTGTCGGTTCTACCTTAAGGGTCCAGAACCCATTGGCCACATCCACTGTGGTGAAATATTTCGCTGTTGTCACCTTGGCTAACTCCTGATCTAGGTAGATCATTGGCCATCGTGACAAAGGAACCTGTTTATTCAGCTGCCGGTAGTCAATGGTCAGACGCCACTTACCATTGGGTTTCAGCACCGGCCACAGTGGGGAGTTATAAGTGGAGTTGCACTCCCTTATGATCTGACGCTCTAGTAGAGCATCCAACGTCTGCTTTATGGACTCGTATGCCGTGAGGGGAATGCGATACTGCCTGACATAGGTTGGGCGGGCGCCAGGGGCTGTGGGAATGCGCACTGTATGCAAATCCGTCACCCCGCAGTCATAGGCATCCCGTGCAAACACTTCCTGGAAATCCTGGAAGATCTGACGCAGCTGCTGACGCTGGCTTTCCGTTTCCAGGGCATCTGCCTTACCAACCTGTTCCTGTACCTGCTCTAGGAACCCCGCTTTTGACGGCATGGGGGTATCCCGGGTCGCACTCTTGGCTGAGTGGTCCGTCTGAACACCTGCGTGTACTGTGTACACAACCATCTCATCCTTATCGCTAAGGTCCACTCTGCACACCTCCTGGTTGCAGAATCCCTCTATTGGCATAATTGCGATCATCCGCCGGGGGTAGGTGTAGTACACCTGCTCGTTTCCCCCCTCCCTGGCCAAGGGACCAGGGAGCTGCCCCAGTACTGGGATGGCCAGTTCGAAATCATAGAAACCATTGTCAATTACCAGTCCCATGTCAGTGCGAGCAGGGATTTTGACATCTTGTTTTGCTATGTTCTGCACCAACAGGCAGGTGGCTCGGCCATTCCGTTCCAGTCTGGGGGTACCACAGACTGCTAGGTTCAGTCTGATAAACTGAGCTGATGGTTGGAAGAAAACCATCTCAGCATCCATTCTCTGTCCCTTCTTCAGGACAAGGCGTACCGGAAACCCTGCGGTTGATGCAGGAACGATCAGGTCCGATTCATTTACAACCTGGCAGGCCTGAGGAATCGTCTGACCTGACCGAATGTTCTCGGGGTCGCCGCTTAGAGAGTGGGCATCTGGGTTCACCCGTGTCCACAGCACACTGTTTACTGTGTCCAGCTGGGCGCCCAGTCGAACCAAGAGGTCTGCACCAATACAGACCGAATTGGTCAGCTGAGGTGCTACCTGGAAGTAGTGAGCAAACTTCCTTTTTCCGATGGAGATGGAAGCTACACAACTTCCTTTGCTCCAAATGGACCTATGAGGTGGGGGTGCCCACCACAGAACCTGTGACTGCGTCACCAGGGTCACCTGACGGCTTCGCGACAGGTCCTTGAACAGACCTTCACTGATTATGGACTTCTCAGAGCTGAGGCTGAGAATTACATCATCAACCTGCACTTCTGCAACCTGGACCCCTCCCACCACCATGGGGTGGTAGTCCTGGTCCCCCTGAGGTACCAGGGCGCACAGAAAGGACTCCCATTCATTACCGGACAGGGAGATCCACTCTTCTTCAGGGATGAAAAAGGGGTGTGCTTTACCTGGCGGGTCAAGCAGCTGCTCGGAGCACTGCTCCTGTAGTTGGGAGACCGTGGGAGTGCTGGCCTGGGCAGGACTTCCCTGTAGTTTTGGAAAGCAAGAAGAGACATTTATTTCTCGTCCAGAGGAACCAGGTGGAACCTCCAACTCAGCTATAGTGTTCAGTGGGCACTGTGTGGTCACAGCATAACCACTGAACCCCCCTTTTTGCTGTACGACAGGCTTAGGGTTTTTGACCTGAGCCCACAATTTTCCACGCTGGCAGTCCACCAGAGGCTCCAGCCTGTCAAGCAGGTCTTGGCCAATGAGTAGTGGCTCTGTTTTAAACCTAGAGATGTAAACAGGATGCACCACATTCATTGGCCCGAACCTAAGTGCCACCCACACTCGGTGTGTGATCCTGGCATGATCCTGGGTATAGCTGGAAATCTCTATCTTACACGGTTCTACCTTAAGTCTGATGCCTTTTCCTTTCGCTACTCGTTTGAGCTCGCTGAGTAGATCGGCTGACATCAAACTAATTTCAGCCCCAGTGTCAATCAGTGCTTCTCTATCTAAGACGCTTTCAAGAGAAACCTTGATATAAATACGCCTTGCTTTGCCTTTCTGGCTGAGATTCCCTAAGAATTGTTGGAAGCCTGCCTTTCCTTTGACTTCAGGGGCGGGGTCAGCGCCCAACTCAGAGTCACAGCCTTCTTTCAGGCAGGAACCCTCCCACCCAATCAGATAGACTGAGGGAGGGGTTTGGGGTGGATCCCCGCCTCCTCCAGTGAGAAGGGGCGTGGTCCTCCTAAGCTCATTCACGCTTCCGGCATTCGGTGCAGAAGGTTTACCCTGTCCTGGTCTCTCAAGCAGGGCTTGTTCAAGCCGGGCCAGGCGGGCTGCAGTCGACTCCCCTCGTCCAGTCTTATGATAGGCTCTGCCTGAGCCCTTGCCTTCCCCGTAGCGCTCACGGCGGCTCTGACGCTTACTGCGGTCTTGCCTGCCTATTTTGCGCCGGGGCTTATAGGGCTCAGGAACCTCAGCTCCCTCGAGCTGAGGCGAGTCGTCAACCCTGCTGGCTTTAGTGGCGAACACGGCCGTTTCAGCAGGTTTTCGCTCTGAGGAAGCAGAGACTTCAGCTCCCCAGGCTTTTTGAGCCAACCTTCTAATGTCAGCCATTTTCATCGCTTTTGCATCTGTGTGCATCACAATCATTTTCCTGACTGAGGGATGCAGATTAGCAATGAATAAACCTTTGAAATTCACGTTTTCTTCGCAACCCTCTTCATTCCGCCCTGCAATATAAGTGCGCCTAAGCCTCTCATAATAGTCGCGAGGGGCTTCAGCTTTTTCGTGCTTAATATGGTGCGCAGCGGCCACAGCGGCTATGGGATCGATAAAAGCCGAAAATTCTCCGATCATTGCCTGACACAGCTCCTCAAAGCTATTACAGACCTCCGGTCCTTGTCTGGACATCCACTCGTGTACCGCTCGGCTAGTAGTTTTCCTTACTAACAAAGCCTTTTCCTGTTCGGACGCTCCGGGCATAAACTGCAAAGTATGTCTCAGCTCATCGATGTAGGTTTCCACATTGTTCCCTGACACTGACGGGTCAAACCTTTCTACATCTTTGGCCAACTGCCTCAGGGAGTGGAGGTTAATTTTTACGGTTTCTCCGCGAGCAGGGGGACGGCCGTGATCAGGAGCAGGGGGTCTCTGCCTGAATTGCATCGCCCTTGCGTCTCGCACAGGACTCGGCGATCTCCCCCATGCCGATCCGACCACAGACCCTGGCCGGGAGAAACCTCCTCCTGGCGCGCTGGGTGAGCGCTCCGGGCTGCTAGGTGGGCTGGCATGCAAGTGGGATCTAGCCTGTTTTGCTTCCAGGACGGCAGCATCTAACTCCTTTTTCCTTTTTCCTGGCTGAGCTCATTTAAACTCTCAATTTCTTTTTCTTTTTCTTTCAAGCTCGCTTCCAGGTCTCTCCTAGCTACCTCAGCCGCAGTTTCTCTAGCAGACAGGTCATCTAATTTACCTAAAACTTCCCTGAGTCTGTCTTCACTTTCCTCATTTTTCACTCTCTTTTCTCTGATTATATCCAACAACTCAACTCGCTCCGCCTTATATCTTTCTAGCCTTCCCTGAAGCTTTTGAAACTTTGTCAGCTCGGACAAAGACAGTTCCAGCTGTTTAGCTAGATTTAAGGCGAAACTCGATAGGACCTGAACTGCGTTCACGGACCCTCCTGTGTTAAGCTGGTTCGCTACTTTAGCTACTAAATCTACTTGCAGCTTCTCAATATCATCAAAGTTCAACTTTTCGATACCGCTCCAGTAACCAGGATTGTCGTCGCTAGAAATAGTACTTATAAGCGACTCCACTTCAGACATTTTAGCAGCCATTGTCATTACGTCAGAGAAACGTTAAGAGTATTACTTTTTTTTTTTTCCTTTTACTAAAATACAGTATGGAATTTAAACACCCGAGCAGATGGATTTCCAATCAGCACACGTTACACTAAACGCTAGAAAACAGGGGGATTCCTTTGCGCAGTTATCAGCACACCCGGTATTCGCGTATAGAAGCCGCGGCGCTGTGCTGAACTTGAACTCACAGCAATATCAGTTATTCTGTGCGATTGATTCTCATTTCATTCTTAACTCCGCCCACCCAGGGACGCCATTAAATGTAGTGGTTTTGATGGGTTTACTGAGACAATTATTAATTGTAGCAGTAATCACGAGGTTGTTCGTCGGGGCTTTTAGAAAATCAATCGTCAGAACAACTAACAACGCACACACACGGGTTCAATACACGGGATACATTTATTAATATAACTGTGCAACAAACATATACTAGTCTGCCTGGATACGAGCGGCAGACCTTACGGTGAGGGTTATCAACATACAAGGTATATAATCTCGAAGAGATGCAAACACAAAGAGATACACAACAGAGAATATATGTCAATATATATCGTTCGGTTACCAAATCGCTAATCAGTGTTATTACCCACTGTTACTCCAAACTCGGAAGTAAATACATTACTCATGAATTAAATTGATAACAACTTGTGTTGAGGTACAATTGAATTCTCGAGACGCAATGTAGAACATGGGGTTTACTTATCCACTGTGTTTGGATTTGGAGTTTCCCGGCACGAACACCAAACCAGCTGACAGGCTCTGTTGCAGCCTCTGTTGCAGCGGTTGTCCAATGGGCGTTGTGACGGCGTCCTCTGGCTACCGGCCAACCAGTCGAGGTGCAGCTCGGAGTAGGACGGGCAGAGGAATCTGACTGCGGCGCGCAGGGCAGTCGTTGCTCCGAGGGGATCTACCAGCAGTCCGGCTGGCTAGTAGAAAGTCTCTATGCACAGAGTGTGACCGCGAGTCCTCACAAGTCACTCTTTTGCCTGGGAAGAAACTGGTTCGTTCCCGGTCCAGCGCTGCTTCTGAATAAGCTATTCAGGTTGTCGACGAGGGTCCAACTGTAGGCTGCCGTTGATCAAGCGGAGCATTCACGTTGGTAGATTTCTGAGTACGTACGGGATCCTCGGCCTCGCGCTTAGAACAAAGTCCAAGTCCTTTTGCAGACAACAGCAGTTGTCACGTGATTGTCTCTGAGGATGCGCGAAAATGGCCAAGGAGAGCCCAGAACTGAGCTTGCGCTCCCTTTTTGATCAAGACCCAGATGTGTGCTGATTGGTTGAGAGTTTGGCGGGCATTGGAGACCCACGTGGTATTACCACGCCCTGCCAGTCCCTGATTGGTTGGTCAAGGTGAGATATAAGTCACTTACTCTTGACACTTAGGAATGCAGTCCAGATGTCCATTCGGCACTCCCTAGACTGATAGGCGCCAATGCATGACCATTGATCATGATAGCCAGGCTTAGCTAAGTGCATCCCTCTTTGGGAGCTGGTTTCTTATCACAAGAAAACATCTTAAATCAGCTTGCATGAATTCTTTCTCTGTGGCTGCACCACAGAGATGGAGGGTGAGATGGGGCCTCTTTTAGGAGCATACCAACGCTTAATTCTGTCTTATTAACAAGCATTGCCGCTACACTGTTCTTGTTGTTTTTATCCTGTAAAGCGTTTTGAGAAGCCACCTTTAAAGGTGATATATACAAGCGATGATTCTTACGGAATGTGTTCCGCCGGGGATTCAAAAAAACTGCAACGGACATAAAAACTCCCTTGGTTTTAACAGAGCGTTTCATAACTTCCAACTACGGAATTTATTTAAACTGCGACACTTATCATTCAACCAGAGCTCGAAATATCACAAGGATCCTCTAGAGCACAGCAAAGACTGTATTAAAAGTATACTAGTGACAAACTAGTATACTTTAGATCTTTTTTTCTGAACCGGGGAAAATCTGATCATGTTTCTCTATAACAATAATAAAAAACATTATTTTACATATCACCTTTATGTGATATCACCTTAAGGACAGCACATACAAGGATTAATTGCACAATGGACCGCGCAAAGAAATGTAAAATAGTCTTCTTTAGGTGTGAGGGCAGGAGTGGATCGCAGAAGGCATAATCAGCAAATTAGGAAAACAAAGAACAGGACAGGTGAGACGTTTATCCAGAGAGCGAGTGATCAGAAAAAGGAACAGCTGTTACGCCCAGGATTTGCACTCTCTCTCTGCTGAATGAATAAAAGCATTTTGTTAAAAACGCATTTGTGTTTGTCTGGGTATTTACTTTGTAATCTGTGGTTTACATCTACTGTATTGCTTTGAGATGCCACTTTTAAAGGTGATATGTAAAATAATGTTTTTTATTATTGTTATAGAGAAACATGATCAGATTTTCCCTGGTTCCGAAAAAAGACGATTAAAATCTGTAATCTTTCCACTTGTATGTCATCGGAAAATACAAGAAGTTTCTGGTTTGTGTAAGGATGGTATCAAAAAGTAATCTAAGTGGTGAGAAAGCTGTGCTCCTGAAAGCGCTTTACAGGATAAAAACAATAACAACAACGATTTTTTTATAGAAATACAAAATGAGATATAATGATGTGTTCCGGCTAAGACATTAACGAGTACAACCCCCCTCTCTGCGGGAGTGCTGGCTGTGACGAATTAATCCAGTTTCACTGGTATTTAAGTAGAAAGGGGCAAGTTTCCAGCGAAAGACACCTCCCCCTCCAAAGCCAAGGAAGTACAGTACTTACTAGTTAAGAAAGCTAGGCTCCTCAATGAAATCGCTTTAACATGCTAATGTGTTGGTATAACAGTCCAGGCGTGGCAAGCTTTTAATGTCAACTCGACTCGATTGGAAGACAATGAACATATTCTAGCCCTAAATGAATTAATGGCAAACATGGTTTACATAAAATACATTTTTCCAAGAAAGTTTATAATAATACGATCTATAGTTGAAATCTGAGCCTAAATAAAAAGAAAAAGCATTTTCAGAGAGCAATCACGCTGTGTTTATGTAGAAAAAGTGATTAGGTGTATGAGCAATCTAATTACTTATTTGTTTAAAACGCTAAATAAAATAAAGTTTATTATTAATTTGCTGGACAGAGCGGTAAACATTATTATGGATAAGACAAAGATAACGATCCTGATCAGTTTAGAAATCTTTGTACGCTGTAAGGTTTTTACTTCTTAAACTTTTAAAATTCATGTTTCGAATAGAAAGAAATCATCTTCCTGGTACAGTATGAATAGCAAACCAGGACGTCTTTTTTCTCCAATCAGAGGGGTTAGACGCTTGGTTAAAAGCAAAGGAGATTGTCTGTTATAGTGGGCATAAAAACAAGAGTTCGCTGGCATTATATCCTAGAAGATACAGACCAGCGCCAGACCGGGAGAATGCCCGCAGCGTAAAAGAAAAATGCCTGATGAACTAGGGATTGGACAGTTTCCAAGTGCTTGTACAATCGATGGAAATGTATATAATCATTTATTTCTTTATCATATTGGCTAGCTAATGTCCTCTCTTTGCTAGTTAGAGGTTGTGTTTCTGCGTTGGGTAGCAACGGGTGACTGTTCTCCGGGGGAAGATGTAAACAGCTTAATTTTTGTGTTAAATAATTTTTTTTAATTAAAATTCATTCTATACAGCAATCACATATTTGGGTACCTTTTCATAAAACTTTCATGCTTAAAATGTTTAGGGAGAAATGGAAGACTGGTGTGTATTTTTTCTTTAAACTACCAAGACCAGCCATACACAGTACAGTTTACTTACATACAGTTATGTTTATGTTGCTAAATTAATATCGTTTATAACCTTCAGATGCGTTATGCTCCTTTTCTTTTTATGCTCAGCTACTAAAATTTCCCTTTAGAGGTAAAATTCTATATAAATATTCAAAACTAAGCGGATTAAAATGTGGACAGTAAAGACATTAAATGATATGATTATTTAAAAATTTAAATAAAGATTTAATAGAATCTTTATTTATATCTTTACCACAGAACAGAGGCTGCACCAGAACCTGGCACTGCTGGAGCAGCACTGTCAGACCTGGGCGCTGACAGTCAATCTGGACAAGACCAGAGTTATGGTTTTCCAGAAAAAAAGCCAGACCTCAGGGAAACAGGTACAAATTCACACTTAACAACACATTAACACCTAACAACGGGAGCAGGGACGAATTAGGCCAGTACCCACTATTGTTAAACATACAGAAAAGAATATTAAAGTATTGAAGTATTGGCTTTAGTATTAGCCATACAGAACATTAAAGTGTCCCTTTCCATTCAGCGGGTGTCTGAGCCGCTGTGTCCTATCTTCTGACAGTCGCCGTTGTGAATGTCTGTAGAGTATCTTATTTTTAGTACTATATTTTTGTATTATATTCCCTATTAATCAAACTCTAAGAGTATGTATCGGCTTGTCCCCCCCTCCCGCCCCTAGGAAGGCCGCCGACCAGTGCGGCTGTCCCACAGTGAAGCGGGCGTACAGTCTGGGCAGGTATAGATTACACTTTTCTAAAACGTATTTGAAAAATAAAAACGATTACAATCTAATCGTTCCACGTTTGATCCCAAAATCCCAAGAAAAATAAATCTAAACGGGGAGAAAGCTATGCTGAGAGTTTATTAAGATACTTAGAAGACAAAGATACTGTACCAATTTATGTTGAATTTGTCTGATTATGATAAAAAAACACATATAATTAAACACTAAATCAATATAAATGTTTATATTGTATCGCATACTGTCGAGCCTCCATTTCTCTATAAAAATTTACTCTATTACAAATTTACAATTTGTTGATAATAGAAATGTTAGGTTCTCTAAAGCTTTGTGTTAGTTGACCCACCCAGGCAGGAAAAGATCAGCTGCACTGGTAAGATGCGACAGCGAAGATATGATTAATAACATTTTAAATCTGAAGGGAGATCTGAAGGGATCCCCCCCACACACACAATAGAAGCAGGAAGCAGAAGCAGGGACCGTTGTCAGAAGGGAAGAAGCTGACTATTCATTGTTATCAAAAATGACTTAGATTCGATCATGTTGTGATATTTTGAAATATAAAAGTCAATTGATTGTCAATAATATTGCTATTCTATTTTTTCGAAGAAATGTTTGTTATAAGAAAAGTCACAGCGCCAGCTGGATTTGAACACACAACCCGTGAGTTTGTAATCAGGCACGTAGACCAGTGGGGTACAAAAGAAGTCGCATAAAAGAGAGAGGCGAAACAGCCCTACACAGCCCTGTCGCAGTACACGAATATAATCATATCGTTATTAATTTCTTTAGATACGCTATTCCATATTATATTAGCAGAAAAGCTTAAAACTAGCACTTTTTCACACGCTATTTCACATGTTAGTTAAATACTTCGATGCTTAAAATGTTTAGGGAGAAATGGAATACCGGTGTGTATTTTTTACCGATTCCTGGAATCTGACTGGCTGACACCCTTCTGAAGTGGTTCCATAATATCTGGTATACGGAAAAGAAAGCGTTGATAAAAAAGCCTGGATTCTCATGTATCTGATACAAGTATCTTTTAATACAGTCTTTGTTGTGCTCTTGAGGATCCTTGTGATATTTTGAGCTCTAGTTGAATGATAAGTGTCGCATTTTAAATAATTTTCGTAGTTAGAAATTATGAAACTCCCTGTTAAAAGCAAGAGAGTTTTTTTGTCTGTTGAAGTAAAAGAAAATGCCTGACAAAGTAGGGCTTGGACAGATTCCAAGTGCTTGTACAAATGAGCTAAAGAAATTATACAAGAGTATACAGCTTGTCCAAAGTCATTCATTATTAATACTATTAGTAATATCTTCGGTAAAGGCTTTGATGCATAAATATTTCTGATAAAGGTAGTTTGTGTACTTTTGTCCAACTGAGCAATCTTGCTTTCATAAAATATACCAACATTTTAATGACTGATGATTAACATGCTGTAATACACAGTTTAAATTTAAAAGCTCAAATGCTGTACATGAAAGGTTAAGCTTTATTGGCTCCTCCTGGCGGTTTTACAAGGTGATGCCGGATATTTTCCGGCATGACGTCAAATGACGCGATTAACCCCTTGATTCTGCGTGATACCGCGACACGCCCACCGGGGTATACCGCGAAATACCCCACTCATTTTGAATGGCTGCATCTGTACCAAATTACGTCAACGCCCTTCATATTGTAACGCAACAGGGGTTCAGGCAGGCGCCCTTGCCGTATTAGGTCTGCCCCCCACCGTCGGGGGCTCGAACCCGGGACTCCCGTGTCACTCAACAGGGACCCAGCCCGGTGAGCTAAAGAGAGATCTCTCCACAGCCCAGTAGCTGTAGTCCTGCTATTACAGGGAAGGACGGTGAAGTCACCGCTCTGGTAAGCCGGCTCTTACACAGTACCTGTCGGCCATATGCGTTACACTCTCCCCGCTTAACTCGCCATCCCCAGCGAAGGGCTATCCCACCCCGCTTCTGACACTAATGTAACGCAACAGGGGGCCGACCTAATGCGGCAAGGGCGCGATGCCTGAACCCCCGTTGCATTACAATACTAACAATAAACGAAGGTGGGAATTTTATGGTGAAACTTGTCTAAAGGATTTTGTGTGTAAATTTATCGATAGTCGTTCAAAAACTAAACATTCATTTCGCACAATGGCAAAGGTTATGACAATTACCTAGTAATAAGTCAGTTGTTAGATGAAAAGATGGATGTTGAACTAATTAATCAGGGTGGCAAGATAATGTGTATGACCATAAAAGCTCTGAACATCAGATTTATCGATTCTCTAAACTTTCTCCCTATGATATTAAGCAAATTACCATCAGCCATGGGGTTCCCCGGGGCTAAGGGTTATTTTCCACACTTGATGAACACTTCAGAAAACCAAAATTATGTAGGCCCGATGCCGCCGCCAGAACTTTACGGCGTTAACTACATGCTGCCGAGCGAGAAAGCCGAGTTTTTGGTTTGGTATGAAGAATGCAAGTGAACTGTGTTTAACTTACAGAGAGAGTTGAAACGCTACTGCCAGCTGGATGTGGCAATTCTAAGAGAAAGCTGTGTCAGGTTTTGAGACGAGGTCATGAATATGACCAGACAGGCGCATGTGACTGAGGCGGGGGCTGGCTGCGATGTGTGCATCGACCCCTTTCAGCTTGTGACCATCGCTAGTGTCTCCATGGCTGTGTTCAGACTTATGTTTTTATAGGAAGAGACGATAGTGTTGCTACCCCATGACAATTACCACCGTCAGCAAAAACGGTTTTCTATACCTAGCATTCAACGGCTTATGTACATCGAACACACAGAGTACGTTAAAATCCAACACGCGTTAACCACACCCAGTGAGTTCAAGGTTGGACCATATTTTCTGGATGGTTATGCTGTAATTGACGGAGTGCAGACAGCCTTTGAGTTCAACGGTTGCTTTTTTCATGGTTGTAGGGTTTCTTATTGTGAAAACGATTTTTATCTGCTGACAAACACTACTTTTGGTTGGTTGTACAGAAAGACAATGGTGAAAATTAATTTTCTCAAAATGAGAGGTTTTAACGTGTGTGTTTCGTGGGAGCACAAGTTCAGAGACATGCTTGTTGAAAATGGAGACTTGGGTAAATTTCTAGCAGTTGCGCAGTTACCAGAGCCTCTGCAACAGCGCGATTCACTTTTTTGGGGGAGAACAAATGCTATATGTTTGCATTACATCGCACAACCTGGTGAAAAAATTAATTACTTTGATTTCACCAGTCTGTATCCGTTTGTGAACAAAACTAAAAAATACCTACTGGGTCACCCCCGAATAATTTATAACAACTTTGGAGATTTAAAATGGTATTTTGGTTTAGCGAACGTGGAAGTTTACCCACCCAAATGTTTTTACTTTCCAGTTCTACCAACCAAAATTGACAAAAAACTGTTTTTCACACTGTGTCGCACGTGTGACAGTGTATAGAGTGGGTAAAATTTACGAAATTTGGCATTTGTCCAACTGGACCCTGACTGGACCCCGGCAACATTAAAAAGAATCCAGCCAAAAGGCAGCTTTCAAAAATTGCCTTGAACAGTTTGCGGGGCAAGTATGGTCAAAGACCAATTTACCACAGACCACCATTGTGAGAAACCCTGATGAATTGTTCAGGTACTTATTTGCGCCTTATCATGAGGTGTCAGCCTGTGAGTTTATTGATGAAAACACAGCCTGTGTCACATGGAAACACACTAAAATCCACTATACAGGCCAATCAAACACTAACATTTTCATCGCTAGCTTTACATCAGCCTATGCCTGCTTGGAGTTATACAAGCTGCTAAATGCTTTGCAAGACCGCTGTGTGTACCACAACATAAATTCTGTTATCTTTGTGAGCCGGGGGGTGAGTGGAATCCAGAACTGGGTGACTGTTTGGGTGAGCTGACCAGCGAAATCGATGCTGGACAACACATCACCGAGTTTGTATCAACAGGGCCCAAGTCATATGGGTACAAGCTGTCTGGTGGGAAAGCCTGTTTAAAGGTAAAAGGTATTACGCTCAATGTGAACAATTGTGAAAAAGTTAACTTTGAGAGTCTGCGGGACTTTTTGACTATGGCATTAACCCTCATGGTAAGTGCCGGGAATTTAAACACATTTCTATTCAACAGCCGATGATCGTGCGTGTTAAAAAGGATTGGCGCATTGAAACCCGGACCTTAAAGAAAACCCAAAAGGTGGTGTACGACAAGTGGGTACTGCAAGAAAATTTGACATCGTTGCCCTACGGATATTAACACGATGGATGTCAGGTTAAAACACCCTTTTTCATGCATTTTGAATTGACCCTCGAATTGCGGTAAAAGTTATTTTATAAAACAACTCTTGGAGAACCGTTGTCTGTCAAAACTTAAAAACATGCGGTAGAGATGTCGACGCCCAATCTCTAAGATTACCGCAGAAAGGAGATGATCATTAATACCTAGACCCACCTGATTGTCTTTGTAACATTTTTTCTCTCATCTGAGGGTATGTGTGTTTGTGATAAATGACTTGACTTGAAATGTATATTAAAAAGCGTGAGCAATATAGTTACATTAAAAATGTTTGTAATAAAATGGCTTGGATGTAATGTATATTAAAAAAAGTTTGAGCAATATAACCTTATATAACCGCGAATGTATAAATAAAATATTGTATTGATTTTAATTCATATTTTGTGTTATTTTTTAAATAATAACCACACAGAAAATTAAATGGTTCGATTTCATTTTTATTTTAGACAGTCGATTAACATCTATGACATGTTTTAAATTGGCGTAAGCACCCGCATAATTAAACATTTGTATTTTCAAATGGCTTAAAAGGGTACACGGGTCTCTGTCTCACACGTCGTCAGTTTTTCAGAAACATTTCAACCATGCGGTCATTCTGGATTGCATTCATAGAATAAAGTTCTAAAATGTTTCTAAAAGATAAGCCTTTACCATCTATGGTATAGAAAAAAGACGCTATGTAGTCCGCAGGTCACTGCAAAAGAATCTTGCAATTATCTGTTGTTGTAAAATATGGAATTAGCATTTCTGTTTAAGAAATCAATAATGTTCTTGGGAAAGCAAAGGCTTCGGATGAAAATCCGTAGGAGTCGAAAACTTCTGCTCCGTCGTCATTGGGTAGGTAAATAGCAAGCCAGTGTTCGCTGGGGCGGTCGTGTGGGTGAGTATTAACTATTAAACTCAGAGGGCGCCGCACCAGTCTCTTGATCGGTAGTGCATCACTGGGGAACACGCCTAGAAAACTGTCTCGGTGTAGCGGTCTCGGGTTAGAATGTCTTCTAGCTGTTTGGTGTTCATCTTTATGTGTAGGTTGTGTGGCCTCCAGTGTTTTTTAGCTGAAGTCGTAAATGACTTGACATCTCATATCAAGTTCTATCACGTTGTTGAACAGCACGTACACAACCATGTTAACTGTAGTGGGTAGCGGTAGCACGATGCGTATTTCAGCTCTTAGATTACCCGTTTTGATAAGTGAATAATGACCTGTGCACTCGTCGTGCACAATGTGTAACTGTGCGCATACTCCTCGCGGTCCACCAGAAGTGGTTTGTCTTTCAGACGCTTCCCGGATGTTTCCACCAGATTAAAATATTCACAGACGCAATGTCCATTCTGGAAGTCCGGTTGAAGTTGTTTAGTGGGGATTTGTTCACCGTCAGCATAGAGAGCCAGAAAGTTAACGTTGTAGTGTTTAAAATTGAAGGGGTTTTGTGTAAAACTGCCGCTGAATGCTGCGTTGTCCACAAACCCCAAAATCACCACTTTGGGTAACTGCCTGAGAAAGAGGTTTTCTTGGTTACACACATGGCTCCCTGCAGGCAGACTGAAGACTTTCATCTGTACGCGGTCTATGGGGTATTTAGCGTTGGTCATCAGGAGTGCTTCGGTGTGTCCGAGTCTGACCCCAGGTGACACTCTGACTCTTTTCACAAACAAAGATGCTGAGAGTACTCTCGGTTTGTGTTCTCTGGCATTGTTCATTAAGCAGAAAGAATCTCTGTTGCGGTTGAGTTTTATTTTCAGGTCAACGCCATTCAGTAGTAGTTTGTCCTTAAAAAACAGGTCTGCGTGAATGTGACCTAGGAGCTCCAGTTTTTGGCTTTGCGTCGTGTATGATGCTCTTTTTCGGAACCCCTGATTGGGTCCATTCAAAATTGTGGACTCTTGTTGCCCAGCTGTGTCTTTGTAAAAGAGCCCTGTTGAATACTGCGTCTTCAGCATCTCTTCACTGTAGTTCAGTACAGACTCTATAAAGGCTCTGTAAGGATAACAGTTGTTGCTCTGGCTGATCAACTGGTCTCCTATGGTGATGTCAACCTGGCTGAAGATGGCAGTGATGGGGTAATTCACCAGACTCACACGGGCTGCCGCATCAATGTCCCAACTGTCTGCTTCTTTTATTTTACAGGTCAAATAGAGCAGCGTGTTGTTTAAATCTAAATAATCTTCTCCGTTGCCTGCGATGTAGAATTCCAGAGGTACGTTTTCCGTTAGGGCCGTGAGTGGCGGAACTTCTATGTAAAAGCTTTTCTCGATGCTTGTTTGGGTAAGCTAATTGAAATATGTCCAGCTCCAACTTTGCGCATTCTGCAGACCCGCTGTGATCAAAAGCCATATTTAAAATATGTCTCATTGATTGCGGTGTGTCACGGCCCTCTTCTTGGTCAACCTGAAGCTTTTATGAGATGATTGTTTTCTCCTAGCCGTTCTTTTATCGGGTTTTGGAAGCCCCCGACGGTGAAATGATGATGTCTGCCTTTTTCTCTTGACACCTCTGTGGATGTATGCTAGACCCGAACCTTCCTGCTGATGTGCTGCCACCTTAGACATGACCGCGCTTGTAATGTTGCTAACAACTTCTTATGCTGTGTTTTTAGCTGCTGATGCCATGTGCGGCTTAGCTATTTCAAACCCTCGTTTCAGAAAAGTCCACAATAGTCTCTCTGTGTTGCCTGTTTTTACCTGGAGGAACTTCAGCTCGTTCATTGGCTGAAAGTTTAATGGGCATCAGAATTCCACGTGGGTTACTCGGCCCTACCAGTCCCTGATTGGTTGATCAAGGTGAGATATGAGTCACTTACTCCTGACACCTAGGAATGCAGTCCAGATGTCCATCTGGCACTCCCTAGACAGATAGGCACCAATGGATGACCATTGATCATGATAGCCAGGCTTAGCTAAGTGCATCCCCATTTGGGAGCTGTCCCTTATCAAAAGAAGACATCTTTAAATCAGCCTGCATGAATAGCTTCTCTGTGGCTCCACCACAGAGATGAAGAGAGAGATGGGGCCTCATTTAGGAAAGCACAGCAACACTTAATTCTGCCTTATTAACAAGCATTGCCGCTACATATCCCCCCTTTTTGAAGGTCACGAGGTCCTGAGGCGTTGTTGCCTTCAAAACAAAACAGAGTTAAGTGATGTCCCTTGTCATTCGAACATTAATCTTAAATGTCCACATTACTCCTTGAGAATTCATAAAGGAACCACCATTGGATACAAACATTATGAACAACATCTGGAGTATGTATAAACAAGGTAGGAGACATTATCTCAGTCTAGGAATTACACATCAGGAAGTTCACTGTCAATATCTGATACCTCTGTAGTAGATATTTCGGGAGAAGTCACTTTCTTTCTTTTGACATGCTACCTTTGACTCATTCATGCTACCCACAGTACATCTTGATGAAAGAGTACAGCATTCAGAGTACACTGTCAGTCATGATTCAGCTACCCAGTAGCAGTGTTACAATAACACCGGTTCCTGTTCCCAGCCCCCTGATGAACCACAACACCTGTGTTGGGCACCTGCCGGGGTGGTTTGGAGGTTTGTTCCATTAAAGCAAACTAACTACCTGTACCTCTTCAGGGCTTACTGTTTCTTGGATTTCTATCAAATTCAATAGTGTGGCACCTGAAGGCATCCACGACCTCAAGTTTGGTCTTATGTGTCTGGTTCCAGACCGTACAGTGTTAAGTCACCAAGCTGTACTATGGCCTCCTCGGGAACTTGCAGGAAAACTGTTTGATTAGGTAGCTGCATTGTGGTAGCTGTATCATGCCTGTCACAAGTCATAGTGTCAGTTAAATGTGGTGTGCTGACCAGCCATTTACTTCCCACCTGCTCTTCATGGGGTCCATTAACCTCCCTCTGCCCATTAGTAGCTTTACACCCTTCATTGGTGAATCGTTTAGACACAGCCAATGGATAGCTTTGGTAGCCATACCCATCTCAAGATTTGGAACCGAATTCAATCTTGGATTGCCTTCTGGGTGAGCTATGAGCGATGGGGTTAATGTCACATACTCCTCTACTGAGAAGAGTGGAATCAAGTGGGTTGGGATTTGTGCCATGGCTAGACTGGCTACAGTGGCACTAAACTCCCTTAACAGGTCTTGTGTCAACATTCTGGCCTGTTGCACACAAGCATAAACCCACTGTATAACACTGACAATCATGTCCACTGGTTGGGGGATAAGGTTTAACCCTGTTGCAGAGGAAGTTGCCTGTAGGGTTTTCCCTAAGCTTTCCAACTTTTGCTGCTGTTGATACAGTCTGTCACTACCGTCTGGCATCTCTGACACCTGCCTTCTTGGGGCAGTCAGGGTGAGAGTGCCAGTATCACACAAACCTACCAGAAAAAGCAAATGCACCACAGTGGCGGCAGCAACCAGTCCTCCCAAAAGTCTTTTGGGGTGGCTGATCCCAGTCATCTCCTTCTGAGTGACTGTTGCCTTTCTAAGCTGGCGCAGCATGTACATGGTGTCTTTCTCAGTATCCCATGTGGCATCTTGGGCACCAATATTCTGGAAATCTGGAGAGATCTGACACAGCAGGTGATGCTGCTCCTCTGTTTCCAGGGCATCTGCTTTTTCGATTAGTTCATGCCTGTGCTCCAGGAACCCTGCAGGGGGCGGTGCAGCGGTGGAGCATTCCTGACCCTCGGCTGAGTGGTCATCTGGAGCACCTGAGTGATCTGGGATTGTTACCCCATTCTCACTGTTCCGGTCCACCCTGCACACTTCCTTATTGAGGAATCCCTCTATCGGCATGTTTACAATCTTTGGCTGGGGGTAGGTGTAGGACACCTGCTCGCTTCCCCCTTCCCTCACTAGGGGTTCAGGGAGCTGCCCCAGCACTGGGATAGCTAGTTCACGGTCTTTGAACACACTGTCACCCACCAGGCCCATGTCAGTGCAGGCGGGGATTCTGACACCCCTCTTTGCCATGTTCTGCACTAACAGACGGGTGGCTTGACCATCCAGCTCCAGTCTGGGTGAACCACTGTTGGTCAGACTCAGACTGACAGACTGAGCTGGTGGCTGTAAGAAAACCGGCTCGGCTTTCATTCCCTGTCCCTTCCTGGGGACTGGGTGTGTTGGAAACCCTACCGTTGAGGCAGGAACAATCAGGTCAGTCTCACTCACTACCTGGTAGTTGTGAGAAATAATGTTACCTGACTGCAGGTTCCCTGGGTCACAGCAAAGGGAATTGGCATCTGGGATCAGTTGTGTCCACAGCGCAGTAGTCTCAGCGTCCAGCTGGACCTCCTGTCTAACCTGTGAATGTTGCACCAGGGGCACCTGGCAGTGGCCCTGTGACAGCTGCTCAAGCAGATCCTCACTAATAGAGGACCTCTCAGGGCTAAGGGTGAGGGCTACATCACCAACCTGGTCTCCTGCCATCTGGATCCCTTCCACCACTGCAGGGTGGTGTTCCTGACCCCTCTTGGGTGCCAGGGTGCAAAGGGAAAGCTCCTTTTCATCGCCAGGTGGGGAGATCTGCTCCTCTTTAGGGATGTAAAAGGGGTGTGCTTTACCTGGTGGATCAGGCGGCTGCTTGGAGCACCGCTCCTGTGGCATGGAGGCTGTTGTGACCTCAGCCGGGACACGACTTCCCTGTATATCTGGGGAACAATAAAATATTTGTATTTCTTGTCCAGAGGGAACAGAAGCAATCTCCACATAGGCTTCTGTCTTCGGTGGGCACTGTGTGAGCACAGTCTGCCTCTTGGCCCCCTTTTCCTTCTGTACAGAAGGCTTAGGAGCCTTGACCTGTTTCCACACCTTGCCTTTCTGGTGATCCACCAAAGGTTCCTCTCTGATTCACATGCCCTTTTCTTTTTCAACCCGTTTGAGTTTGCCATATGACATCAAACACCTTTCAACCTCAGTGTCAATCAGTGTCTCACTGTGTAAGACATCTCCCATGGCAGCCTTGAGGTAAAAGCTTCCTGCTTTTCCTCTCTGTTTTACTGCCTGCTCTGTGACTTCAGGGGTGGATTCAGCACTCGCTTGGGAGTGGCTGACCTCATCCAGGCAGGAACCCTTCCGCTCAATCAGATAGACTGAGGGAGGGAGAGGGGGCGGGTCTCCGCCTCCTCCAGTGGAGAGTATCAGCTCATTCACGATTCCGGCAGCCTTGGGGAGCAGTTGTCCCTGTCCTAATAAAGCTTGTTCAAGCCTGGCCAGGCAGGCAGCTACTGAATCCTTTTGTTCAGCCTTTTCTAGCTCTTTCCCTCCCCCGGTGTTTTCATGGCACTTAGGACGCTGGGTGCGGTCCTGTGTGCCTGCTTTGGAACGGGGCTTAGCCAGCTCAGGAGCCTGTGCTCCTTCGAGCAGGAGGGAATTAACCCTTCTGGCTCTGACGGTGAACACAGTTGCTTTAGCAGCTTTTTGCTCAGAGCGACTTTGGACATTATACTCCCAGGCTTTCTGCACGAATCTCTTAATATCAGTCATTTTCATGGTCTGTGCATCTGTATGCATTAAGATCATCTTTCTGACTGACGGGTGGAGATTCGTGATGAATAAACCCTTGAAATGTGTGTTCTCTTTACAACCCTCATCATTTCGCCCTGCAAAATAAGTTTGTCTAAGTCTCTCATAATATTCGCGAGGGGACTCTGCTCTCTCATGCTTAATGTTAAGGGAGACAGCTATCGCGGCAGTCGGGTCAATAAACGCACTGTATTCTTCGATAAGTGCTTGACACAGCTCTTCAAAGTCATTACAGACTTTCTTCATCTGCCTAGACATCCACTCATGTACAGCTCTGCTGCTAGTTTTCCTGACCAGAAACACTTTCTCCTGTTCTGTGGCGTTTGGCAGGTACTGCAGGGTATACCTCAGGTCCTGAATATAACTCTCGATATTATTCTCTGACACTGCGGGGTCAAATCTCTCTATGTCCTTCGCTAGCTCTTTCAGAGAATGGAGATTTATTCTTCTAGCTTCTCCGCTGACGGAGATATGGCGGAGATCGTGGTCAGACCTGTCGCTGCTAGAGAGAGTGCTTAATAACGACTCGAATTCAGACCTTTTAGCAACCATCGTTAAACTTAAAGAGTATTACTTTTAAGTACGAAATCACAGTTTTACCACAGAAAACCACAAGATCAAGTATGCAATCAACCCTGTAGATCGCAAAAGATCACAAAACAATCAAGCACTGCTTAAAGAGCAAGGGGAACTTTTTTCTTTCGGCTTTCAGCACACTGTATTGTCGTGTATGAAACCCGCGGCGTTTTATATTGAATTATTCCGCTTCGTTGACTCATTTCAGTCTTAACATAGCCCACCCAGGGACGCCAATAAATGTAGTGTGCTCTCACAAGGCACCAGTTCTGTAGGGTTTGGGCATTTACTGGGACAATTATTAATTGTAGCAGTAAATCACAAAATTGATTCTTTTGATGGCTTTAGAATCCAACCATGCGATATAACTCAAACAATGCACACACACAGGTACTAATACATGAGGATACATTTATTAATACATAGAATATGCATGTAAACCTAACAGATCTTATCGAGAGGGTTATCAGAATACAAAAGGTATATATTCAGTCAGTTACGAAGAGTTACACATATCAAGAGGACATACGTTCGGTATATCATTCATTTAGACCATTTCGTAAATGCACTTGGTTATAACTTCTACGTTAGATACTCAAAACAAGAACATAACTCTTAGGAATTAAACTGATATCAACTGGTTGGGATATCAATTGAATTCTCGAGCTGTAATGCATTAAATTGAATACTCATCCAATCTCTGGGGATTCAGATCACCTGCAGGCTCTCTGGCTCCATGCCAGGCTGTGCTGTGCGGCTTGCGACGGTGCGCTGCTGATGCTCACTGACCGGCTAGTTAGTGTTGGCTGAAACTAGCAAGAGTTTGTGCACAGGATAAAAGATGACTGTGGGTCCCAGCAAGTCAGGAAGAGGACCGGTTCGTTCCTGATGAAGCGCTAGTTCTGAATAGTGATTCAGCTGTCCACAGTTCCGACCTGTTCACGAGGCTTGCTGCTGATGCTAACCTCGGGTGGATCCTCTGGTTACTGTCTGGCAACCTCCGCTCTCGACTCTTAGAACAGAGGAAAGTTCTGGCCATTCCGTGGTTGTCCGGGCTGAGTCGCAGGATGGTCACGAGGCGCGCTGCGAGAATGTCCTGCCCTTGGGAGCCTTCTGCTCCTGGGCCGTCCTGCCCTGGAATTCTCCTTTGAGATTCTCCCTTTCAGAAAAGTCCACAATAGTCTCTCTGTGTTGCCTGTTTTTACCTGGAGGAACTTCAGCTCGTTCATTGGCTGAAAGTTTAATGGGCATCAGAATTCCACGTGGGTTACTCGGCCCTACCAGTCCCTGATTGGTTGATCAAGGTGAGATATGAGTCACTTACTCCTGACACCTAGGAATGCAGTCCAGATGTCCATCTGGCACTCCCTAGACAGATAGGCGCCAATGGATGACCATTGATCATGATAGCCATTTGGGAGCTGTCCCTTATCATAAGAAAACATCTTTAAATCAGCCTGCATGAATAGCTTCTCTGTGGCTCCACCACAGAGATGAAGAGAGAGATGGGGCCTCATTTAGGAAAGCTCAGCAACTCTTAATTCTGCCTTATTAACAAGCATTGCCGCTACAGTGTATACAAAGAAGGATCCCCGTAGCTCTTGATGACAGTCATCCTTTTAGATGTTTGTCGCTTTCACAGGTCTGAAATGCAGCTTGACGATGACCTTACCAAATGCAAATGACACGTGCTCGTTTTGGTCCATCTTTTTTTCAATAGTGATGTTGTTAAAATGATCGATGCTCACCGTCACATAATGGGGTTTGTTGTACAATACTCAAACAAATTCACCATCCACGCCTCTGAAGGGCACACAGCGCAAAAGCGGTGCCTAGACGTCACCTATTAACTGGTGTTCTATGATATCTGTGTATATATACATGGTGTTAAATCCGCCAGTCATATCAACGGGGTGCGGTTATTTTACACTTCCGACACCCAATTTGAAACCCAACATTCTCGCCAGACGGTTATGCTCATGTATAAAAAACCGGTTATCACCAACAATCCTTACCGACCGGCTAATGGGGTTGTATTTAAGACTTACAGTCGTTAACTTGGATTTTTCCGCAGCCCGTTTCATTTCATGGAAGAGCTGCTTGATGTTGCTGTAGTACGCTCTAGGTAAGGTACATGTCCATATAGTCTTGAGCTCTTCGCTGACGAACATAAAAACTTCGTCTTCATCGAACGTGTTTAGCATATGTGGATAGTGTAGCTCGACCAGGCCCATTTCCCAGCTCCTGTCCAGGTCAATCGCCTTTGCTTGATGCTCTGTGAAGCACATGCTGGTGTTCTTTGGAAACATCTTTGAGGATGAATTACTGGCCAGCGTAACATAGAAGCCATTGGGGTTCATTTTTCACCACCTCTATATGTCTCGGACCTCAGAAGCCTTTACCCAACTATTGAATTTATCACTCCAGCTGCACCACTTTACCAAAAGCTGTTTGTTTTTGCCACGCCCCCGGCTGCTAAAATCTTTTGGATGCGGTAGACATTCTCAACATTGGGGTTTATCTTCTGTAGCTCTTCAGCATAAAAGGAGCCCTTAATGTCGTCGCCTGCGTAGTCCTGCAGTTTGTAATAGGGTCTCAGAGCCAAGGTCCGCTCTTGACAATAAAAAAATTTCATCCGTGAAGGTCTGTTCATATCCCTTCTCAAACACTCCCTTTATTTTGGACACCTGAACGTGATCACCCACATTAAATGAAAATTTGACGGTTTTCTCCTAAAGTGTTCGCCATAGACCGTTCTCCACACCTCAAGGTAGTTGTCGGCCGTAACAGAAGCCGGGGTTCGTTTAATAGTCGTGTGGTAACTTTGATGATAAGAGTAAATAAGATCTGAAAGGACGTCAATATATCGAAAGGTGTTTTTGTGTAACAGGTACCTACCCATTTTTGTTTTAATAGTTCTGTTAAACCTCTCGACCACACTAGCCTTCACATCGCTGGCCGTAAAGAAATGTTCAATATTCTCATGTTTGAGAAAATTTTGGAAGGTCCTGTTAAGAAATTCTTTATCCTCATCCGTTTGTGGCTTTTTAGGAGTACGACCCTCTTGAAGTATATTTCGGAAGGCGCCTGACACGGCCCCTCCAGACTTGGTTTTCAGCGGCAAGGCCCAAGCGTATTTAGACAACATGTCAAAACATGTTAAGATGTAACAGAAACCGTCGTTGAACTCGAGGTGGTCTCTCATGTCCACCAGGTCAGCTTGCCATTGACAGTCCATTTCGGACACCAACGTCCTGTTCCTCTTAAAGCGGAAGCGCGCCGGCTTGTGCAGCATATAAGCTGCCTGGCCTTCCAACCATAATACACACTTTCATACACTTATTTATAAATTGAGGGGTGCAATGGCCGGGGCTTTTGGACATTGAAGCACAGGCCCGACCGGCAGGGGGAAGGCGGGACATCCGCCCCTTAACGACACACCATTGGCTCCTGAGGGGGCGGGACATCCGCCCCACTGTGGACTCCCAGTGGCTGAAAAAGGGGGCGTGGCACCTATCAAAAAAGTATGATGAAAGGTGTCACTTTATACTACTCATACACTGTAGTAATTTGCTCTCCTTCTATAGCTAAAATACCTGATAATTAAGGTTTAAATTTTCTTTTCAACTTAATGGAGTACTACCTGTTTCCATTCTCTTTACTATCCTCATTTACATGTGCAAATACCCTATATTTATTTAAATAACATTCATAGGCAAGCAGTTTAATTTCTCCATATTGGATTATAAAATTTAATAAAATGACATGAATTATTTATCATCTTCAGAATCAAATAATAATGTTTCTCAGACATATTTGTTTTTATTTTATACATCTTGATTTGTCTCTTTTCTAGTATATATTTTTCTAGGCTTGTTCCCAGTCCAGCTAGAAATTGGTTCTGAAACAACAGCTAGCCGGTTGTTAGTACTAGTGCTTCACTGCTACAGGGTCTTGAGTCCAATTCTGACTATCTGTGTGGAATTTACATGTTATTCCCATGTCCCCTTAGGATTTTTAAAAGGGTACTCTAGTGGGAGCATCCTCCTAGTACAACTGGAGGTTTTAACCAATGTTGACTATGTGAATAATTTAAGTAAGTGTTATCTGAACCAGGTTTGAAGGCAGCATTTAAGATGGTTTTACTAAAAATAGATGAGCTTTCAAACCACAAGAAATTGTTAAAGCTGTTTTTTATGATTGCTGAACAAAAGGACAAAAGAACAAAGTTTAACAAGTTTAACAGAATAAAACCATAAAAGTGGTGTTGAGTAGTTGAACTGACGGTGGGATTCAATGAGGAGATTTAAGAGATTATTCTCCACTTTACGCTTTAATGCAGCCAATTAAGAAGTCAATGACACTCTGGGGAACATAACAGTTAGATTACTGCTTTGCACTTGTCTGCCCTGACCTACAAAGCTAAGAAGTGAAATAATCAGAGTCCAAATAACAGCAAGAGGCTTAAGAGCAAATTTGGATTAATTAGACAGTAATGCATGAGATCAAGATTACTTGGAAGTCTATACTTTTTTAATAGTTTGGGATGGAGATAGAAAACCAACTGCTGCTACATGGCCTTATTGCAAATATACAAAGGGCAAAAATCTAATTACTATTCTTAAACATGTATTAGCATGGAGAACCTGTTCTCTGTAATACTCTACAATTTCTAATTCCCTGGTTAAGTATGCAGCTGCACATTTAACATGTATTTTAAATAGACTCAAATCTTAAAAAGGCATTGAAGTAAGATACAAGATGTAAAAAGGTTTAACTTAAGTCAATTCTGCCTGAAGATTAGACTTCTAAGCAACAGGAGTTTATGGCAGGAAAGGGAGAACTGATAAGGGTTCCAGATTGCCAGCCATGAAATCCCAGAGGGTAACTTAAATCCCTGACCATTTGGCCAAAAGGCTGTAAACTGGCCAAACACCATGACCTCCCCCCTTTACCATAATAATGAGTGACATCAGAAGCGGCAGGAAAACCCTATATAAACTGAACGTTTGTACCGGCACTTTGAACAATACTTCGGTTTTGTTGTTTCTTGTGGGAAACAAGACTTTGGTTCTATAATTCCTTACATGCAATAAACTCATCTGTTTAACTGTTTAACTTAACACAGGTAAAGAAGGAGCTGAAGAGGCTGCATGAGGGTAAGGCCAGAGGACCAGATAACATCTGTCCCAGAGTTCTGAGGGCCTGTGCTGATCAGCTGAGCGGAGTGCTCCAGCGACTGTTCAACCTGAGCCTGCGCTTGGAGAGAGTCCCGGTGCTCTGGAAGACATCATGCCTGGTCCCGGTACCAAAGAAAGGGCGCCCCTCTGTCCTCAACGACTACAGACCAGTTGCACTGACTTCTCACATCATGAAGACACTGGAGAGGCTGGTCTTATCCCACCTGAGACCCCTGGTCAGCTCATCTCTGGACACCCTACAGTTTGCCTACCAGCCCAGTGTTGGTGTGGAGGATGCGATCATCTACATGCTGCAAAGGGCCTACTCACACCTGGACAGTTCTGGCAACACTGTAAGGATCATGTTTTTCGACTTCTCCAGTGCCTTCAATACCATCCAGCCCTTACTTCTAAGGAGGAAGCTGGAGGAGATGCAAGTCGATGCCTCCACGACCTCGTGGATCACTGAATATCTGACAGGCAGACCACAGTCTGTGAGACTTCAGAACTGTGTGTCTGAACAGATAGTGAGTAACACAGGGGCACCTCAAGGGACAGTTCTTTCTCCATTCCTCTTTACCCTCTATACTTCGGAGTACAACTCAAAGTCATGCCACCTGCAGAAGTTCTCAGATGACTCTGCAATTGTGGGATGTATCAAGGGTGAGCAGGAGGAGGAGTACAGAGGACTGGTCAGCAGCTTTGTGGAGTGGTGTGGGGTGAAGCACTTGGAACTGAATGTAACAAAGACAAAGGAACTGGTGGTAGATTTCAGGAGGAAAAAGGTCAAACCTACTCCTGTCTACATCCATGGGAGTGGCGTGGAGATGGTGGACTCGTACAAGTACCTGGGAGTGCACATCGACGATAGACTGGAATGGTCTAAGAACATCGAGGCCATCTATAAGAAGGGACAGAGCCGACTTTACTTCTTGAGGAGGCTCAGGTCCTTCAATGTGTGTAGTAAGATGCTACACATGTTTTATCAGTCGGTGGTAGCGAGTGCCATTTTCTACACAGTGGTGTGCTGGGGCTCTGGGATTAGAGCAGTGGATTCCAAAAGGCTGAACAAGCTCATCAGGAGAGCAAGCTCTGTCATTGGGTCTGACCTGGACCCCTTGGAGGTAGTGGCTAAGAGGAGAATGATGTCCAAACTAGAGGCCATCATGGACAACTTCTCCCATCCCCTCTATGACAGGCTTGCAGGAATGAAGAGCACGTTCAGCAATAGACTGATTCATCCACGGTGCGACAGGGAGCGCTACAGGAGGTCATTCTTGCCTTCTGCCATAAGACTGTACAACGCATCCACCTTGCATCTTGGAAGAGGCAACATCGACAGTGACCTGTTTCTGGACTAAACGCATCTACACATCTACTGCTACATCTGTTCTCTTTCTTTTTCTTTTTCTTTTTCCTGTTTACAACCATTTTTTGTGCAATATATGCCAGGGACCTGTGCAATACATTTATATTTATATCTATAGTTACATCTATATTTATATTCATATGTGTGATACGATTTTCTGTGTACTGTTCTGTTCTAGTTTGTTCTTGTGTGTCCGGACTGTGAGTAACTCTTGTATTGTATTGTATGTATTGTACTATTATTATATAATTCGTTACACTGTGGCTGTGTTGTGTGTGTTAAGCTGCTGTTGCACTGCAATTTCCCGCACGGGATCAATAAAGTATCTATCTATCTTAATCTCGGGATCCAGAACCTTATTCTTTCTATTACAACAGCATCATTATTTGTTGTAAAAGTAAATAAGAAACATTTGGAATGGTTCATTATTGCATCACATAACAGATTTATAAATAAAGCTCTCTGAATATTGAAAAAAGTTAATAAAGCATATTATACAACCTCTCAGCTTCAGAGGGTTGCTAGTTGTAATTTGAAAGGATGATTTAGCTGCTGGATCACTCTCTGGTGGTCAAATGACTGGTAAAACTAGTTTTCTTTAACTCCCTGGCAGTTTTCACATGTTTGCAACTGTAGGGAAAACCGGTTCTGTAGGGTTTGGGCATTTACTGAGACAATTATTAATTGTAGCAGTAAATCACAAAGTTGATTCTTTTGATGGCTTTAGAGTCCAACCATGCGACATAACTCAAACAACGCACACACACAGGTACTAATACACGAGGATACATTTATTAATACATAGAATATGCATGTAAAACTAACAGATCTTATCGAGAGGGTTATCAGAATACAAAAGATATATATTCAGTCAGTTACGAAGTGTTACACATATCAAGAGGACATACGTTCAGTATATCATTCATTTAGACCGTTTCATAAATGAACTTGGTTATAACTTCTACATTAGATACTCGAAACAAGTACATAACTCTTAGGAATTAAATTGATATCAACTGGTTGGGATAACAATTGAATTCTCGAGCTGTAATGCAGTGAAGTTGAATACTCATCCAATCTTTGGGGATTCAGATCTCCTGCGGGCACAAAGGAACAGTTGCAGGCTGTTGCTGTCCAATCCGCGCTCTCTGGCTCGGTGCCAGGCTGTGCTGTGCGGCTTGCGACGGTGCGCTGCTGATGTTCACTGTTGGCTTTAACTAGCAAAGTTTGTGCACAGGAGAAAAGATGACTGTGGGTCCCAGCAAGTCAGGAAGAGGACCGGTTCGTTCCTGATGAAGAGCTAGTTCTGAATAGTAATTCAGCTGTCCACAGTTCCGACCTGTTCACGAGGCCTGCTGCTGGTTACTCTCTGGCAACCTCCACTCTAGACTCTTAGAACAAAGTAAAGTTCTGGCACTCGGACACACTGGCCGTTCCGTGGTTGTCCGGGCTGAGTCTCAGGATGGTCAGGAGGCGCGCTGCGAGAATGTCCTGCCCTTGGGAGCCTTCTGCTCCTGGGCCGTCCTGCCCTGGAATTCTCCTTTGAATTCCCTTTAGAACAGTCCACAGAATCCTCTCCAGAATCTTACTGAATCTTGTTGAATCTGAATCTGAATCTGAATCTGAATTTCTCAGGCTCTCTGTGTTGCCTGTTTTTACCTGGAGGAACTTCAGCTCATTGATTGGCTGAAAGTTCCATGGGCATCAGAGTCCCACGTGGGTTACTCGGCCCTACCAGTCCCTGATTGGTTGATCAAGGTGAGATATGAGTCACTTACTCCTGACACTTAGTAATGCAGTCCAGATGTCCAACTGGCACTCCCTAAACAGATAGGCGCCAATGGATGACCATTGATCATGATAGCCAGGCTTAGCTAAGTGCATCCCCCTGTGGGAGCTGTCCTTATCAAAAGAAAACATCTTGCATGAATAGTTTCTCTGTGGCTGCACCACAGAGATGAACAGAGAAATGGGGCCTCATTTGGGAAGCTCAGAAACACTTAATTCTGCATTATTATTAAGCCTCGCCGCTACACAACACTTGAGAAGAGTTTGAAACTGAAAGATTTCACTACCTTTGTTTTGAGTGCAATTTACTATACATCATGAGAGTTGTTATTGACTTACCCAGGGCCCCACTCCATTGATACTGTTGCTATCTTAGTCAAGCTTTGACGAAGCCATTATAGAAAGCAATGGAAAAACTCAACGAACTTATTATTTCTATAAACCTGAAATAAATATTACATTCATAATGGCATATAACAGTAAGTTATTTTTTATATATCCAGCTGAGTAATCTTGCTTTGTGAAACAGCCCTACTTTTATTATTTTAATCTTAATTTAATATTAAACAGTGTGATATATAAAATTAATAAATGTCAAATATAAAATATAATGTATAAATACATTCAATTTTATTATGGGACAGATAAAGACTGAATCTGTACTACCCTATAAAACCCAACATGACGCTTGTTTGGTATCGTTGTGTCAAATCAAGGGGACTTCTTGAATAAAAATTAAAATGCTGGCATGTTGTACAAAATGGTTTAAATTCTGATAGAAGATTTTACAGCTGAATTTGTTCTAATCACATGTTATAATTTTTATAATATATTTCTACATCTTTTCAGTCTTTGTCTCTTTTACATGTCTGACAAAAGTATTAATTCCTCTTCACTAAAGAATGCAAATGTCCTTTTTTATATATTTTACTTCAACTGCCTCTTGAACATTATGAAAATATTATTAAGGACCTATACAGATGCAGCCATTCAAAATGGGTGGGGTATTTCACGGCATACCCCGGTGGGCGTGTCGCGGTATCACGCGGTATCACGCAGTTAATCGCGTCATTTGACGTCATAACGGAAACTATTCGGCGTCACCTTGTGAAACCACCAGGGGGAGCTTAACCTCTCATGTACAGCATTTGAGCTTTTAATTTTGAACTGTGTATTACAGCATGTTAATCATCAGTCATTAAAATGTTGGTATATTTTATGAAAGCAAGATTGCTCAGTTGGACAAAAGTACACAACCTACCTTTATCAGAAATATTTATGCATCAAAGCTTTTACCGAAGATATTACTAATAGTATTAATAATGAATGACTTTGGACAAGCCGTATACTCAAAGTATAATTTCTTTAGCACATTTGTACAAGCACTTGGAATCTGTTCAAGCCATACTTAATTATATGTGTTTTTTAATCATAATCAGGCTAATGCAACATAAATTGATACAGTATCTTTGTCTTCTAAGTATCTTAATAAACTTTCAGCATAGCTTTCTACCCGTTTAGATTTATATTTCTTGGGATTTTGGGATCAAACGTGGAAGGATTAGATTGTAATCGTTTTTATTTTTCAAATATGTTTAAGAAAAGTGTAATCTATACCTGCCCAGACTGTACGCCTTCCTAAACCTCGCCTTTCACTCCTGTCCTGCTCTTCCCCGCGCACCCCAGCCGGGCGCTCTTCGGCCTCTGCCCGGGACGAATGTATATTTTGATATTTACACCCGGCGCAGCACCGAGGGATTTATAACTGCATTTATAACTTAGTTTTTAAAATTAGTCAAGCAATATGAAGCATCTCCTTTTACTTTTAAGTCCCTTAAATACATTGAGCACAGCTTTCTCACCACTTAAGATTACTTTTTGATACCATCCTTACACAAAGCAGAAACTTTCCGATGACATACAGTACAAGTGGAAAGATTACAGATTTTAATCGTCTTTAATTTTGTTACGTTATACGTTTTAGGAATGTTTCATCTAAACAAACACCACAAAACTGTTCTCGATTGTATTTCTGAATGTTATGTTACACCTACAGTAGTTCACTGCTTTAAATACATTGAATTAAGAAAGTTAGGTGTAGCACTTTAGATCTTTTTTTCTGAACCAGGGAAAATCTGAACATGTTTCTCTATAACAATAATAAAAAACTTTATTTTACATATCACCTTTAAAAGTGGCATCTCAAAGCAATACAGTAGATGGAAAAACAGTTAAAGGTTAAACATTAGAGGCTTGCCACACCCGGACTGTTAAACCAATGCATTAGCACGTCAAAGCCCATTGAGGACCCGGGCGCAATAGTTGTTTTGTCCCTTGATTTACTGATCTGCATTAATTATGGAAATCGAGTTCCTGCTCTTTGCAGACGACCTGGTCCCATTGTCGCCCACAGAACTGAGGCTGCGCCAGAACCTGGCACTGCTGGAGCAGCACTGTCATACCTGGGCGCCGACAGTCAATCTGGACAAGACCAGAGTTATGGTTTTCCAGAAAAAAAGCCAGACCTCAGGGAAACAGGTACAAATTCACACTTAACAACACATTAACACCTAACAACGGGAGCAGGGACGAATTAGGCCAGTACCCACTAAACATACAGAAAAGAATATTAAAGTATTGAATATTAGTATTGGCTTTAGTATTAGCCATACAGAACATTAAAGTGCCCCTTTTCCATTCAGCGGGTGCCTGAGCCGCTGTGTCCTATCTTCTGACAGTCGCCGTTGTGAATGTCTGTAGAGTGTATCTTATTTTTAGTACTATATTTTTGTATTATATTCCCTATTAATCAAACTCTAAGAGTATGTATCGGCTTGTCCGCTCCTCCCGCCCCTCTCTGTGTACAGTAGAGCCTCCTGTCCAGCCAGCACATGTCCACAGACATTCACAACAGCGACATATCATAAAACGTTTGCACATATAGTTAAATTATTAGTTGTTTTTCAGGAAGTTAAAAAAAACACTTGAATTACTTATCCAGTCTCTTGAAATAAAGTTATTTTTCAAGCAATGCAACAAATGTCGGGCAATGTGTTTTTTTAATCCAACATTGACAGCCACATCTTAAATCTTGTCAGTCAGCTCTTTTTTCTCTATTTGAATTGTGGCTTACACATCGCACGACTTTAAAAGCTAGAAAGACAGGTTTCGATTCACATTAGCTGGCGAGCCTTGTTAACAAAAAAACAGACAATACACAGGGAGGGGGAGGTCAAGCCATTGAGAGAGTTTTTTACCCTCTGTCTAAAAACCCAAATAACCCGGGGCAGAGACTCTGGGGGGATCATTGCGTGGTACAGAGCGGAGCTCAGTCAATTCTTATGGAATGTGTTTTCTTTCTTCTTTTTTTCAGCATGGAATAAACCTGTTACTTGATTCATATGGATGCCCGGTTACTTTATACGTTTTAGGAACGTTTAATCTAAACAAACACCACAGAACTATTCTCGATTGTATTTCTGAATGTTATGTTACACCTACAGTAGTTCACTGCTTTAAATACATCGAATTAAGACACCAAAATTAATAATGTAACATGCCACTGTTTGTTCATGAACAAAGTTATACTGAGATTTCCTTAGATACGCGATTTAAAAAAAAATAAAAAAAAATTTGAATCCCCGGCGGAACACATTCCATAAGAATCAGCGCTTTGACAGTATATATCGCCTTTAAAGGTGGCTTCTCAAAATGCTTTACAGGATAAAAACAACAATAACAGCAACAACAACAATATTGTATTTCATTGCACTTTGAAAACCAAGTAATAACTTAACTATATGTGCAAACATTTCATATGTTGTTGTTGTGAACGCCTGTGGAGTGTATCTTATTTGCCTTGCGTCCTGGTTATCTCGCTCACCCTCCCCCCCTCTCTCCCTCAACTCAAGGTGTTTTATTAGCATGACAGATGGGTACAATCAGTGTTGGGTATTTACATTGCTTTGAGATTCCACTTTTAAAGGTGATATATAAAATTTTGACTAAAATAAATTGATATCTTTGTCTTCTAAGTATCTTAATAAACTTTCAGCATAGCTTTCTCCCCGTTTAGATTTATTTTCCTTAACTAGTATACTTTAGATCTTTTTTTCTGAACCAGGGAAAATCTGATCATGTTTCTCTATAACAACAATAAAAAAACATTATTTTACATATCACCTTTATGTGATATCACCTTAAGACTGCGCAAAGAAATTTAAAATAGTCTTCTTTAGGTGTGAGGGTAGGAGTGGATCGCAGCAGGCATAATCGGCAAATTAGGAAAACAAAGAACTGGACAGGCGAGACATTTATCCAGAGAGCGAGTGATCAGAAAAAAGAACAGCTGTTACACCCAGGTTTTACGCTCTCTCTCTGTTGAATGAATGAAAGCATTTTATTAAAAACGCGTTTGCGTTTGTCTGGGTATTTACTTTGTAATCTGTGGTTTAAATCTACTGTATTGTTTTTTGATGCCACTTTTAAAGGTGATATGTAAAACAAAGTTTTTTATTATTGTTATAGAGAAACATGATCAGATTTTCCCTGGTTCAGAAAAAAAGACGATTAAAATCTGTAATCTTTGCACTTGTATGTCATCGGAAAATACAATCAGTTTCTGCTTTGTGTAAGGATGGTGTCAAAAAGTAATCTAAGTGGTGAGAAAGCTGTGCTCCTCAAAGCGATTTACAGGATAAAAACAATAACAACAATAGTGGCTGGGCAAACGATTTTTTTTTATAGAAATACAAAATGAGATACCGTATAATGATGTCCATGAACAAAGTTATACTGCAATTTTCCTTAGATAAGCGATTAAAAAATATATTTTTTTTAATCCCCGGCGGAACACATTCCATAAGAATCAGCGCTTTTATACATTATATCGCCTTTAAACACATATATTTAAACACGCGTTTACGATTTAAATCAAAACGCGATTCAAATCAATATAAATGTTCATTTTGTAACGCATAGGTGACTATTCATTGTTATTAAAAAGACTTAAATTCGATCATGTTGTGATATTTAGAAATATAAATTTGTTTGGTGCGAGTGAGGTTTTATTTAATCTCTGACCAAGGGAAACGTTTCATTTTTTCAAAGAAATGTTTGTTAAAAAATAAAGTCATAGTTTAATGGGATTCGATCACAGACAGTGTGACATGGAAGTCAGGAACCCAACCCACAGCGCCACCGGCGCAGTCGCATGCTGAGGGCTGAAAAAGCACTACAGAAACATTATCGACAGCCAATGTACAGATTTGATAAAGCTATAAAATAATGTAATTAGGCACAGAACAAGTTTACAGCACAGTACAATAATAAATGCTGACCATGACTTTAGAAGCATAAATTACCTTACACTCAATTTAAACACAAGCTGTCTTTAGCCCTCTAAGCTGGTTCATACAGAAATGTAAAGAACCAGGCTCAGAACACACAGCTTCATTAGCGAATACATATGCAGGACAACTGGAGAAGACGTTTTACAGTGGATGGATTTTTAGAAACATCCCATCAGTGACATCACTGAAGTCAACTCCTAGGTAACTGTCGTGTGGATAGTTTCACAAGAATCAGACAAAGGTTTAGGCATCGCTTGTTCTAGATAAAACTGCAAAAAAAAAAACAACAACCATAATGTACTTCTTTGCGGCTCTGTTTGCCTAAATCATATATTCACAACGTGAAATTAGAAAATAATATTACATAACCAAAATCCGCAATATGGAAACAGAACCTGTGTAATTGTTGACAGATGATGTACTCGTAACATTTTTACAAGACGAACTACAACATTTAAAAAATGACTTGTATGTACTTGATATCTCTAATCAATCCACTGCACTGCATTAAAACAAAACAAAAACTAAAACGCCCTGGGCATACCGTTTCACGCTTTTTATCAGTTGCTCAAAAGTAATTTGACCGTATGAAATGCATAATATAAACTTAGAAACATATACGTGAGCAGTATTTACGTAGTATCAGTGTCAAGACCTACCTCTCAAATACTGTAAATCAAGTTAAAAATATCTCAAGACCGATACTGGTCATAATGAAACCATGTTTCGCATATGTTTTCTTTAAAGTATCGAGACCAGCCATATACTGTATGTTTATGTTCCAAAATTAATATCTTTTATGGCCTTCACACGCGTTGAAGTATGCTCAGCTACTAAGATTTCCCTTCAGTGGTAAAATTCCATATGAATATTCAGTACTACAACGGGCACAGTAAAGACGTTTACTGTTAATCTTTCTACGACAGACCAACGGATCATGAGTGCCCGTCGGTCAACCAATCACGTACCGCGGTACCCCGCGTCATCTTGCGTCACGATGCGCGAAGCCGTAGCCAATTACCTCCGGTACGTATCTGTACCGCGCACTTTGAATGGCTGCATCTGTACATACATTTTGAATTCCTTGATTGTATTGTACATGTAGTACGTTAAAAATTCTATTTTGGTCCCACTAAGTTCCTGTTGTCAGTTAGTGAAAGAACATCCTTGATTATATGGTGTGCAAACAGTGTTAAGTAAAATTCTTTAAACTGCAAATCTCTGCTTGTGTCAATACACAACATTACATTAAATCCTTACATTAGTTAACAGGGTTAGCAATTTATTATAGCAGGTTATTGCTTATGAAATGTTGTGAAGATATATGGAATAGTCAAAAAGAAGACATTGCATAACTGATATATTCTTAATTTAATAAAACACACCAGCAATCACAACAACAGCATCGTTAATATTATGAAGTGGTACTGCCGCTATAATTAAGGGAAGTTGACCAAATTCTTGTACAATCCTGATTTCAGGATTATGTTATCTCATTTGGGTCAGCATTTAATATTCTTTGTCTACATGTGATAGATATCCTGTAGATGCACACATATATTAAAATATTTTTATACTGTATATTCAGGAGGGTCAGTAGGTTCTTATTTACAAAACTGAAAAAAGGTTTTACAAATTCACATGTTTGTGAATTAATGAAAACAAAAAGTTCAAAGCCTACATAGAACTTTTCTAATGCTATCATATATTCAAAGCTTAAAATTATTGGCACAGGGTCTTTTATTTCAATCTATTCACTTCATCTTTACATATAAATAATAAAACATCTTTATGAATCATAAAACATAAGCCTTAATAAAGAATATAATTTGTATACCTGTGCAATAGCAGCAATGCAAATACTATCACTTAAATGCTACTACTGTGTTTACTGTTCCACTCATAGTCCTTTACAATCTGGAGATGATAATCTATGCAAAGTCATTATTACTTTAAAAAAATGTGAAGGCAATATGAAATAAAGTAGTAAATTTAAAATTCATGGAATGTAATTGAAAGGCGCTGTACAAATAAACAATCAAAAGGGAACACAATAAAAAAAAAAGCTATATTATTCAACAGGCTGATTTGCAATATATGATAAGGGCCAGGAGATCATTGCCTTTAGTCCGTTTAGCTGCTGAGAGCTTAACGACGTTCAGTTGTTGAACTCAAAGAGCAGGTCCAATGGCTTGAAAGTCATTGTCCACCAGTGTGTCAGGACCTTCTGCTGGTGGTGGGACGTGACCGTGATTCATTACTGGAATTCCGTCTGCTAGTTGGATCATCCTAAACAAGGTTAGAGGCCGAGTCAGTGCTAACAGAGAGAACGGCGAGAATGCTGATCCAATGCTCCCCATATCTACATCAATGATCTACCAGTGACCAAGCCATGCATATTAATTTGATATTTGCCTCAGAACCCAACGTCACACATTCAATGAGGTAGAGAGTGTGCTGAACAAAGACATGGAAATGATGTAGGAGTACCTCACTAGGTGGCGTCTTCAGCCTAGTGTGACCAAAACTCTCTCCAGTGTCTTCCATATGCACTCTGCAAAAGCTAATGAGGAACTCAATATCTACCTCAAGGGTTGGCGTATTAAACATGATCCAAATTCAGTTTACCTGGGTGTGACATTGGATAGTAAGAGTTGATAGTGAACACTTGAAGAGGACAGCAGCTAAAGTCAGTACTCGGAATAATCTTCTTAGTAAACTGGCAGGTACAAGCTGGGGTGCAAGGGCTCAGACATTCACGACAACAGCACTTGCTCTGTGCTACTCAACAGCAAAGAACTATCTGGTCCAGATCATCCCACACCGAGCTAGGTGATATTCAACTTAACACATCTATGAATACCATCACTGGAACCCTGTGTCCTACTCCACTACCATGGCTGCTAGTACTCAGTAACATCCCACCACCACCCTTACGTCGACAGGAAGTTACTGCCAAGCTGTTGGCCATAGTTCATGTGAATATTAGGTTACCGCTTCATGCGGACATTGTGTTTTATCCAACAGCACACTTGTCCTTGAGATGCCCAGTCTGGTTGGATCTGCCGCAAGAGGATATGAGAGCTGTTTCGGCTTGGAGTGCTGAGTGGTCAACAACAGATGTCGTGAACTACTCCCTCGTGGCCATCTGTTTGTCCTCCTGGCTTCAACCTATCGTGACGACTGTGGACAATGCTGAACTGATTCCAGACAGGTCAGGGTCACTGTGCAGTCAATCTTTTCTGATGGGGTCAGGCAACTGACCTTAAAATGCAGCTGTGGTGCACTATAGACTATGTCACACATTGAGAATGACGGGCTTCAATGGTGGATTGTCAGCCTTACATCTAGCTGATGATGATGCTGCTTGCTGGCTTAGCACACAGTGCAAACACTAAAGATAGAAGAAGAAGGTTGTCTGTATAAAATGTTTATATACAGTATTTTATAAAATAGAAACACCAGCAGCTTAATTACATACATATTTGAACAGACTCAAAACATAGACACATAACACATTTTCCCAAGCGCTGATATTATTTCTCAAGAAGTGTTAGGAGTACTTGTGCACAAGTACTGATTTATAATTAAAAAAAACACTTCAGCAGCTGAAGTAAATCCCAAATGTTTGTGTATAAATGAGTTTACAAACAGAAATATTACTACAACCTAAAACACAACATATAAGCCCTGGAACCAATACAATTTTACATTCATATTTTTCAGGGCAACTGCAAAAACAAAACTATTAAAACTATACAACTTAAATAGACTATAGAAAATAAACTGTAATAAACAAACATTATCCTTTTTAATTTTAAAATGAAGGTTCACAGGACAGATTTAGGCAACTAAGGCTAGCAATGCTACTATAGCAATGCTCTATACACATGTAACTATAACAGAGAATAAAATGAAATTTTGAATATACAACTGGTGCTTGAACACCAATAGGTAAAGTCTGCTCCTTGTGGTAGTAGCTGGATGCAACAACCCCCACCATCCTCAGCAAAAAAATAATTATTTCTGCAAAGCATCAGTCTTCTAATCCATACCAATGTTTTTTGCATATGTAAATATAAATGTCCAAAACACCAAATGCCTATTGTAAATATAGAGATAACATTTTTATTCCATTTTCACTGTTAGCCTCTCTCTTTGAAAATTAAAAAAAAATACTTTTTGATAGATTTTCAATGTATACTTTTTATTATTCATTTGATATGTGAAGAATGTTCCTCAAGCATTAATCTATTTCACGTAACTTTTAATCTATTTCCACTGATATGCAGTACTCATGAGTAAAGAGTACTATCTCTTCTCAAAACAAAAATAGTAAAGAAAAGTTATTTTTTGCTCTGCATCAGTCTACAGCTAAGTCAGTATTTTGGGTTTTTTTTCCTTCAATTCATCTGTGCAAAGTGAATTAAAGTTTGTATGCAATCACATGGCATCTTACTCTATTACAGTGTAGGAAGGTCAGCACAATCTAATATCTGCTAACATATCTAGCGGTGACTCTAGAGCTTCTGAATCCACTTACCATTTCTCAAACTGTCCTGGAAAAGGGTCAGGTAACTGCATCTGGATGCACTGTTACATTTACCAGTGCTATTTTTGTGCTTATTTGTATTAAAAATAAAATAGGTCTGATTATGGCCTCCTGCTAAACAATTTCTTTGCAGCTTTTTGATCCCAAAAAATCATTATTTTCCCAGAATAATGTTTAGAAATACCACCAACTATGAGCTTTAAAGATTGGTTCTACAATTCATTTTCTGTGTGAAAATATGTCTTCAGTTTTTAAATCTTGAGAAGTTCTCTTCACCCGCCTTGTCAGGGTTACATTCCAAGGAATCTAATAGTAAGTCTTTTATATCATGGATTCCTCTTGGAGTAGAAGGTATATACAGATGCAGCAATTCAAAACAAGCGGGGTATGCTGCGGTACAATGCGGTGGGCATGTCCCAGTATACTGTGCTGTACCGTATGCAAATTTGATTATGTTAATAGTACTGGAATCACCTTGTAAAACTGCCAGGAGGAACTAATAAAGCTTAACCTCTCCTATGCAGCATTTGAGCTGTCACCAGAAAACATCCGGTTTTGAATCTCGATCACTGCTGTAGGGTTTGGGCATTAACTGGGACAATTATTAATTGTAGCAGTAAATCACAAAATTGATTCTTTTGATGGCTTTAGAATCCAACCATGCGATATAACTCAAACAACGCACACACACGGGTACTAATACACGAGGATACATTTATTAATACATAGAATATGCATATAAACCTAACAGATCTTATCGAGAGGGTTATCAGAATACAAAAGGTATATATTCAGTCAGTTACAAAGAGTTACATATATCAAGAGGACATACGTTCAGTATATCATTCATTTAGACCGTTTCGTAAATGAACTTGGTTATAACTTCTACATTAGATACTCAAAACAAGTACATAACTCTTAGGAATTAAATTGATATCAACTGGTTGGGATAACAATTGAATTCTCGAGCAGTAATGCATTGAAGTTGAATACTCATCCAATATCTGGGGATTCAGATCTCCTGCGGGCACAAAGAAACAGTTGCAGGCTGTTGCTGTCCAATCCGCGCTCTCTGGCTCGGTGCCAGGCTGTGCTGTGCGGCTTGCGACGGTGCGCTGCTGATGCTCACTGACCGGCTAGTTAGTGTTGGCTTTAACTAGCAAAGTTTGTGCACAGGAGAAAAGATGACTGTGGGTCCCAGCAGGTCAGGAAGAAGACCGGATCGTTCCTGATGAAGCGCTAGTTTTGAATAATGATTCAGCTGTCCACAGTTCTGACCTGTTCACGAGGCTTGCTGCTGGTGCTAACCTCGGGTGGATCCTATATTTACTCTCTGGCAACCTCCGCTCTAGACTCTTAGAACAAAGGAAAGTTCTGGCACTCGGACACACTGGCCGTTCTGTGGTTGTCCGGGCTGAGTCTCAGGATGGTCAGGAGGCGCGCTGCGAGAATGTCCTGCCCTTGGGAGCCTTCTGCTCCTGGGCTGTCCTGCCCTGGAATTCTCCTTTGAATTCCCTTTAGAAAAGTCCACAGAGTTCTCCACTGAATCTCTCCCAGGCTCTCTGTGTTGCCTGTTTTTACTTGGAGGAACTTCAGCTCGTTGATTGGCTGAAAGTTCCATGGGCATCAGAGTCCCACGTGGGTTACTCGGCCCTACCAGTCCCTGATTGGTTGATCAAGGTGAGATATGAGTCACTTACTCCTGACACTTAGGAATGCAGTCCAGATGTCCATCTGGCACTCCCTAGACAGATAGGCGCCAATGGATGACCATTGATCATGATAGCCAGGCTTAGCTAAGTGCAACCCCCTTTGGGAGCTGTCCCTTATCAAAGGGAACCTTAAATCAGCCTGCATGAATAGTTTCTCTGTGGCTGCACCACAGAGATGAACAGAGATGGGGCCTCATTTGGGAAAGCTCAGAACACTTAATTCTTTCTTATTAATAAGCCTCGCTGCTACATATCCCCCCTTTTTGAAGGTCACGAGGTCCTGAGGCGTTGTTGCCTTCAAACAAAACAGAGTTAAGTGATGTCCCTTGTCATTAGAACATTAACCTTAAATGTCCACATTACTCCTCGAGAATTCATACCGGAACCAGCATTGGGAACAAACAGGATGAATAACATCTGAAGTATGTATAAAAATGGTAGGAGACATTATCTGTCACGCCCCACACTCTCCCTCGCAAACGACGTTACATTCCCGGAACCTCTGCTTCCCAATCTCATCCCTGATTGAACCCAGCACATTCTCACATGCATCAGATTCCTCAAATTCTCACTCCCTAACCAATCATCCAATCACACCCCTTTCCTTTCAGTATTTAAACCCCCTTCGTACACCTTCCCATGCTCACTATTGAGAAGCCTTTCTTAGTATTCTCCAGTGCGCGTTTCCAAACCTTTTGACTGATCTCCTGTTACGAATCTTCTGCTTCTGCCTCTTGACCTCGCCTTCTGGATTTTGCCTTTGAATTGTTTTGGATTTCTCTCGTTACCGGACCCTCTGCCTCCCTTATCGACCCAGCCTTTGGATTTCGTCTTTTGGTTTGTCCCTTTGCTACTCTGTGTCCTGTGGGATTCCGGTCACGCACAAGGATCCTTCTATTCCACGTATCGGTTCCGTGACAGAATAGTGAGCCTTATTAAAATGGATCCAGCGGACCAGAGTCAACTTTCTATTCTCCTTGAACACTCCCGGAACCTGGACCTGCTAACTACGGCAGTCCAGCAACTAGCTGACCACTTTGCACTGCCACCGTCTCCCCCACCTGCAGCTCCTGCCCCTGCACCCCCGCTTCAAACACAAACTAATCTTCTACCCCCTCTCCTCCCGGAAAAATTTGATGGTGACTCCTCCAATTGTCAGGGCTTTCTGACTCAATGTCAGATGGCTTTCCACATCCGCCCAGACTGCTTCCCCACCGATGGAGAAAGAATTGCTTTTATGATATCCTGCCTCTCTGGACGAGCTCTGGAATGGGCTGGACATCTCCTATCTCGAAACGCTCCTGAGACTGCCAACTTCCACCTTTTCCAGACAGCTCTACAATCTACCTTTGGGCAGTTGCACTCTCGCCACCTCATTGTTGCACGCCTCACTTCCCTTACTCAAGGATCTCGCTCTTTTCAGGACTACTCTTCCGAATTCCGTTTTCTGGCTGCTCAACTCGCCTGGGATCACAATGCCCTGATTCACTACTTCCGCCTCGGTTTATCTGATGAACTCAAGGATCACGTTGTGCACCTGCCCCTGGACTTCCCATCACTTGACTCCTTCATTTCTCGAGTTTTTGAACTAGAGCTCAGGCTTCAACAGCGAAGGTCGGACAATCGAACCCCTCCCACACCCTCCCAACTGCCTTCCTTCCATAGACTGACCTCTGAGGAGGGAGATTGCCGACTTCGTGAGGGGCGTTGCCTTTACTGCGGTTCCCCTGATCACCTCCGAGCCGCCTGCCCCGGTCGCCCTCCTCACTCCTATCTACCCGCTGTTATGGCCAGTGTCACTTCTTCCTCTCCCAGATCTGGACTCTTTCTCCCAGCCACCCTGTCATGGACTACTGGACAGACCTCTCTCTCTGCTTTTGTTGATTCGGGCTCCGAAGAGAACTTCCTAGACTCTGGACTCGCTTCGTACTGGAATATTCCCCGGTTGCCAGTCACCCAGCCCATTCGGCTCCTCACTCTTGATGGCTCCCCCCTCTCCCCTGGTCTGGTGAAGTGGCAGACCCCTCCCCTCACTCTTCGCATTGGCGCCACCCACCAGGAAGTCATTCGGTTCTTTCTTATTCAATCCCCTTCTCACCCATTGGTTCTTGGTTTCCCTTGGTTACAGATTCACAACCCACACATCTCCTGGTCACAAAGGGAACTCACAGCCTGGGGTTCCCATTGCCTTTCGCATTGTTGTCAGCTTCCTCAGAAAGTTTTCGTCTCCTGCATATCTCAAGATACCCTCCCCAATACCCCTTCCCAGTACTCGGATCTACACCTAGCCTTCAGTAAACAGAAGGCACTATCCCTCCCGCCTCATCCCCCATCTGACTGTCCTATAGACCTAATCCCAGGGGTTCTACCCCCTAAGGGCCATGTCTATTCACTCTCCAATGAGGAGACTCAGGCTATGGAAGATTATATCCAGGAGTCCTTGGAATCTGGTTTCATCCGGCCCTCTTCCTCACCTGCCTGCGCCGGCTTTTTCTTTGTTAAAAAGAAAGACGGCTCTCTCAGACCCTGCATTGACTATCGCGGTCTGAATAACATAACTATCAAGAACAGTTATCCCCTTCCTCTGATTTCATCAGCTTTGGAATCACTCCGGGGCGCCACTATTTTTTCTAAACTGGATCTCCGCGGTGCTTATAATTTGATCCGCATTCGGGAGGGTGACGAATGGAAGACGGCATTCATTACTACCCACGGTCATTATGAATACCAAGTAATGCCGTTTGGACTGGTTAATGCTCCTGCTGTCTTTCAGGGGTTCATGAATGACATCTTTAGGGATATCTTGCACAAATATGCCCTGGTATACCTGGATGATATCCTAATCTTTTCCCGAAGTCTCCAGGAGCATGTCTCTCATGTGCGCGAGGTTCTTCGTCGTTTGATTCAGAACAAACTCTATGCCAAATTGGAAAAGTGTACTTTCCATGTTTCCCGAATCCACTTCCTTGGCTACATCCTCTCACCCCTGGGCATTGAAATCGACCCTGCCAAGACTGAATCCATACAGAACTGGCCAACCCCCCAGAATTTAAAACAAATTCAACGCTTCCTGGGATTTTCCAATTTTTATCGCCGTTTTATTAGGAATTTCAGCTCTGTCGTCTCCCCCATTACAGCCCTGACCCGAAAAGGTCCTGATCAAGGGAGATGGACTCCTGAGGCAGACCAAGCTTTCCTTCATCTCAAGAGACTGTTCACCACAGCACCCCTCCTCCGTCACCCAGACCCCAACCTTCCATTCATTCTCGAGGTGGATGCCTCAGCCAACGGAGTCGGTGCCATATTATCTCAACGTCATGGAGAGAAGGGTATCCTCCACCCCTGCGCCTTTTTCTCCAAAAAATTGTCCCGGGCCGAGACTAATTATGATGTTGGAGACCGAGAACTACTGGCTATCAAGCTTGCCCTGGAGGAATGGAGACACTGGTTGGAGGGGGCCCTACACCCTTTTACTATTCTTACGGATCATAAAAATCTCTCTTACCTACAAACTGCCAAACGTTTGAATCCACGCCAGGCCCGCTGGTCACTTTTCTTTTCTAGGTTCCATTTCTTCATTACTTATACACCGGGATCCAAGAACATAAAGGCTGACGCCCTATCTCGCCTCCATGATCCTCCTGACTTTTTGGACCCTCCTGAGCCTATTATACCCCCTGAGAGAATTGTGGCTGCTATTAGATGGGACCTGGAGAACCAAATCAAACGTGCACTTCACAACCAAACCGTTCCCCCCCAATGTCCTCCAGACAGACTCTTCGTTCCTGATACCATACGCTCCACTGTTCTTCGCTGGGGTCATGACTCACTATTTGCAGGTCACCCCGGTGTCAAACGTACCTTGGAATTCATCTCTAGACATTTCTGGTGGCCTTCTATGAGGACTGATGTTACTGGGTACGTGCAGGCCTGTCCCATCTGTGCCACGTCCAAATCCTCCCGTCTTAAGAAGCCCGGTTTACTCCAACCACTCCCAACCCCTAGAAGACCTTGGTCCCACATCTCAGTGGACTTTCTTACGGCTCTTCCTGAGAGTCAAGGCAAAACTGCCATTATGGTCGTGGTAGATAGATTTTCGAAGTCGGCTCATTTCATTCCTCTTCCTGCCCTTCCATCTGCTCAAGACATGGCTGACCTCTTCATTCTTCACATCTTCAGACTTCACGGCATTCCTGAGGATATCGTATCAGATCGAGGACCTCAATTCATTTCAAGATTCTGGAGAACTTTTTGCAAATCTCTTGGGACTTCCACATCTCTCACGTCTGGCTATCATCCTGAATCCAATGGACTCACGGAAAGAACCAACCAGGACCTTCTCACTTACCTTCGATCTTACGTCTCTGCTTCTCAAGATGACTGGGTCTCTCTCCTCCCCTGGGCTGAGTATGCCCATAACTCTCTCTCTTCCTCCACCACTGGGATGTCTCCCTTCTATTGCTCTCTAGGATACCAACCCTCTCTTCTCCCGGACTCTATCCCCGATTCGGATATTCCCTGCCTCCAGACGCGCCTCACCTTCCTCAAGAGGATTTGGAGACAAGCCAGATCCGCCCTCCTGAAGACCTCCTTGCGGCAGAAGACCACCGCTGACCGTCATCGACGACCTGTGCCCAGACTACGACGAGGACAGTTTGTCTGGCTGTCTACTAGAAACTTACCCCTTAGACAGCCTTCACATAAGTTGGGACCCCGTTTTATTGGACCTTTTCGCATCCTCTCCCAGCTCACCCCTGTAACCTATCGTCTTGCTCTTCCTCCAACTCTCAGGGTGCACCCCTCCTTCCATGTCTCTCTCCTGAAACCCTACCACAGATCCCCCCTCTCCCGGCCTCGGCCACCTCCACCCCCACCACGACTCATTGACGGTCTACCTTCCTACACGGTCAATAAGATCCTGGATGCCCGCTGGCTCCGAGGTCGCCGACAATTTCTAGTCGACTGGGAGGGCTATGGTCCTGAGGAACGTTCCTGGGTCTGTGAGAAAGATATTTTGGATCGCAGCCTCATTGATGACTTCGTTCGTACTCGCTCTCTGGGGTCGTCGGGAGCCGACCCTAGAGGGGGGGGTACTGTCACGCCCCACACTCTCCCTCGCAAACGACGTTACATTCCCGGAACCTCTGCTTCCCAATCTCATCCCTGATTGAACCCAGCACATTCTCACATGCATCAGATTCCTCAAATTCTCACTCCCTAACCAATCATCCAATCACACCCCTTTCCTTTCAGTATTTAAACCCCCTTCGTACACCTTCCCACGCTCACTATTGAGAAGCCTTTCTTAGTATTCTCCAGTGCGCGTTTCCAAACCTTTTGACTGATCTCCTGTTACGAATCTTCTGCTTCTGCCTCTTGACCTCGCCTTCTGGATTTTGCCTTTGAATTGTTTTGGATTTCTCTCATTACCGGACCCTCTGCCTCCCTTATCGACCCAGCCTTTGGATTTCGTCTTTTGGTTTGTCCCTTTGCTACTCTGTGTCCTGTGGGATTCCGGTCACGCACAAGGATCCTTCTATTCCACGTATCGGTTCCGTGACATTATCTCAGTCTAGGAATTACACATCAGGAAGTTCACTGTCAATATCTGATACCTCTGTAGCAGATATTGGGGAAGAAGTAACTTCCTTTCTTTTGGCATGCTACCTTTGACTCATTCGTGCTACCCGGAGTACATCTTGATGAAATAGTACAGCATTCAGAGTACATCCAGTCATGATCCAGCTTCCCAGCATCAGTGTTACAATAATAACAGTTCCTGTTCCCAGCCCCCCGATAAACCACAACACCTGTGTTGGGTATCTGCTAGGGTGGTTTGGAGGTTTGTTCCATTAAAGCAAACTAACTACCTGTACCTCTTCAGGGCATACTGTTTCTTGGATTTCTATCCAATTCAATAGTGTGGCACCTGAAGGCATCCATGACCTCAGGTTTGGTCTTATGTTGTCTGGTTCTAGACAGGACAGTGTTAAGTTCAAGAGCACTGTGGCCTCCTCGGGAACTTGCAGGAAAACTATTTGGTTAGGTAGCTGCATTGTGGTAGCTGTATCATGCCTGTCACAAGTCATGGTGACAGTTAAATGTGGTGTGTTGACCAGCCATTTACGTCCCACCTGCTCTTCATGGGGTTCATTAACCTCCCTCTGCTCATTAGTAGCTTTACACCCTTCATTGGTGAATCATTTAGACACAGCCAATGGATAGCTTTGGTAGCCATACCCATCTCAAGATTTGGAACCAAATTCAATCTTGGATTGCCTTCTGGGTGAGCTATGAGCGATGGGGTAAATGTCACATACTCCTCTACTGAGAAGAGTGGAATCAAGTGGGTTGGGATTTGTGCCGTGGTTAGACTGGCTACAGTGGCACTAAACTCCCTTAACAGATCTTGTGTCAACATTCTGGCCTGTTGCACACAAGCATAAACCCACTTTATAACACTGGCAAACATGTCCACTGGTTGGGGAATAAGGTTTAACCCTGTTGCATAGGAAATTGCCTGTAGGGTTTTCCCTAAGCTTTCGAACTTTTGCTGCTGTTGATACAGTCTGTCACTACCCTCTGGCATCTCTGACACCTGCCTTCTTGGGGCAGTCAGGGTGAGAGTGCCAGTAGCACACAAACCTACCAGAAAAAGCAAACGTGCAACAGTGGCGGCAGCAATCAGTCCTCCCAAAAGTCTTTTCGGGTGGCTGAACCCAGTCATCTCCTTCTGAGTGACTGTTGCCTTTCTAAGCTGGCACAGCGTGTGCATGGTGTCTTTCTCAGTATGCCCTGTGACATCTTGGGCACCAACATCCTGGAAATCTGGGGAAATCTGACGCAGCTGCTGATGCTGCTGTAGCGGCGAGGCTTATTAATAAGAAAGAATTAAGTGTTCTGAGCCTTCCCAAATGAGGCCCCATTACTCTGTTCATCTCTGTGGTGCAGCCACAGAGAAACTATTCATGCAGGCTGATTTAAGGTTCCTTTGATAAAGGACAGCTCCCAAAGGGGGATGCACTCAGCTAAGCCTGGCTATCATGATCAATGGTCATCCATTGGCGCCTATCTGTCTAGGGAGTGCCAGATGGACATCTGGACTGCATTCCTAAGTGTCAGGAGTAAGTGACTCATATCTCACCTTGATCAACCAATCAGGGATGGTAGGGCCGAGTAACCCACGTGGGACTCTGATGCCCATGGAACTTTCAGCCAATCAACGAGCTGAAGTTCCTCCAGGTAAAAACAGGCAACACAGAGAGCCTGAGAGATTCAGTAAGATTCAGGAGAATTCTGAGACTTTTCTAAAGGGAATTCAAAGGAGAATTCCAGGGCAGGACGGCCCAGGAGCAGAAGGCTCCCAAGGGCAGGACATTCTCGCAGCGCGCCTCCTGACCATCCTGAGACTCAGCCCGGACAACCACGGAACGGCCAGTGTGTCCGAGTGCCAGAACTTTCCTTTGTTCTAAGAGTCTAGAGCGGAGGTTGCCAGAGAGTAACCAGAGGATCTACCCGAGGTTAGCATCAGCAGCAAGCCTCATGAACAGGTCGGAACTGTGGACAGCTGAATCACTATTCAGAACTAGCCTAACCCTAACCCTCTTCCTGACTTGCTGGGACCCACAGTCATCTTTTCTCCTGTGCACAAACTGTGCTAGTTAAAGCCAACACTAACTAACCGGTCAGTGAGCATCTGCAGCGCACCGTTGCAAGCCGCACAGCACAGCCTGGCACCGAGCCAGAGAGCGCGGATTGGACAGCAACAGCCTGCAACTGTTTCTTTGAGCCCGCAGGAGATCTGAATCCCCAGAGATTGGATGAGTATTCAACTTCAATGCATTACAGCTCGAGAATTCAATTGTTATCCCAACCAGTTGATATCAGTTTAATTCCTCAGAGTTATGTACTTGTTTCGAGTATCTAATGTAGAAGTTATAACCAAGTTCATTTATGAAACGGTCTTAATGAATGATATACTGAACGTATGTCCTCTTGATATATGTAACTCTTTGTAACTGACTGAATATATACCTTTTGAATTCTGATAACCCTCTCGATAAGATCTGTTATGTTTACATGCATATTCTATGTATTAATAAATGTATCCTCGTGTATTAGTACCTGTGTGTGTGTGTGTTGTTTGAGTTATGTCGCATGGTTGGATTCTAAAGCCATCAAAAGAATCAACTTTGTGATTTACTGCTACAATTAATAATTGTCCCAGTAAATGCCCAAACCCTACAGAACTGGTGCCTTCAGAGAGCCACTACATTTACATTTTGGCTATGGCAATGTTACACTGCTCCTCCTTTTCCAGGGCATCTGCTTTTTCAATTTGTTCATGCCTGTGCTCTAGGAACCCTGCAGGGTGTGGTGCAGCGGTGGAGCATGCCTGACCCTCTGCTGAGTGGTCATCTGGAGCACCTGAGTGATCTGGGATTGTTATCCCATTCTCACTGTTCAGGTCCACCCTGCACACCTCCTGATTGAGGAATCCCTCTATTGGCATGTTTACAATCGTTCGCTGGGCATGAGTGTAGGACAGCTGCTCGCTCCCCCCTTCCCTCACTAGGGGTTCAGGGAGCTGCCCCAGCAGTGGGATAGCTAGTTCACTGTCTTTGAACTCACTATCACTCACCAGGCCCATGTCAGTGCAGGCGGGGATTCTGACGCCCCTCTTTGCGATGTCCTGCACTGGCAGGCGGGTGACTTGACCATCCAGCTCCAGTCTGGCTGAACCACTGTTGGTCAGACTCAGACTGACAGACTGAGCTGGTGGCTGTAAGAAAACCGGCTCGGCTTTCATTCCCTGTCCCTTCTGGGGGACTGGGTGTGTTGGAAACCCTGCCGTTGAGGCAGGAACAATCAGGTCAGTCTCACTCACTACCTGGTAGTTTTGAGAAATAATGTTACCTGACTGCAGGTTCCCTGGGTCACAGCAGAGGGAATCAGCATCTGGGATCAGGTGTGTCCACAGCGCAGTAGTCTCAGCGTCCAGCTGGACCTCCTGTCTAACCTGTGAATGTTGCACCAGGGGCACCTGGCGGTGGCCCCGTGACAGCTGCTCAAGCAGATCCTCACTGATAGAGGACCTCTCAGGGCTAAGGGCGAGGGCTACATCACCAACCTGCTCTCCTGCCATCTGGATCCCTTCCACCACTGCAGGGTGGTCGTTCTGACCCCTCTTGGGTGCCAGGGTGCACAGGGAAAGCTCCTTTTCATCGCCAGGTGGGGAGATCTGCTCCTCTTTAGGGATGTAAAAGGGGTGTGCTTTACCTGGTGGATCAGGCGGCTGCTCGGAGCACCGCTCCTGTGGCAGGGAGGCTGTTGGGACCTCGGCCGGGGCACGACTTCCCTGTATATTCGGGGAACAAGAAAATATTTTTATTTCTTGTCCAGAGGGAAAAGAAGGAAACTACGCATGGGCTTCTGTGTTCGGTGGGCACTGTGTGAGCACAGTCTGCCTCTTGGCCCCCCTTTCCTTCTGTACAGAAGGCTTAGGAGCCTTGACCTGTTTCCACACTTTGCCTTTCTGGTGATCCACCAAAGGTTCCTCTCTGAGTCGCATGCCCTTTTCTTTTTCTACCCGTTTGAGCTTGCCGTGTGACATCAAACACCTCTCAATCTCAGTGTCAATCAGTGTCTCACTGTGTAAGACATCTCCCATGGCAGCCTTGAGGTAAAAGCTTCCTGCTTTTCCTCTGTATTACTGCCTGCTCTGTGACTTCAGGGGTGGAGTCAGCACTCGCTTGGGAGTGGCTGACCTTATCCAGGCAGGAACCCTTCCGCTCAATCAGATAGACTGAGGGAGGGAGAGGGGGCGGGTCTCCGCCTCCTCCAGTGGAGAGTATCAGCTCATTCACGCTTCCATCAACCTTGGGGAGCGGTTGTCCCTGTCCTAATAAAGCTTGTTCAAGCCTGGCCAGGCGGGCAGCTACTGAATCCTTTTGTTCAGCTTTATCTAGCCCTTTCCCTCCCCCGGTGTTCTCATGGCACTTAGGACGCTGGGTGCGGTCCTGTGTGCCTGCTTTGGAACGGGGCTTAGCCAGCTCAGGAGCCTGTGCTCCTTCGAGCAGGAGGGAATTAACCCTGCTGGCTCTGACGGCGAACACAGTCGCTTTAACAGGTTTTTGCTCAGAGCGACTTTGGACATCATACTCCCAGGTTTTCTGCATGAATCTCTTAATATCAGTCATTTTCATGGTCTGTGCATCTGTATGCATTAAGATCATCTTTCTGACTGACGGGTGGAGATTCGCAATGAATAAACCCTTGAAATGTGTGTTCTCGTCGCAACCCTCATCATTTCGCCCTGCAAAATAAGTCTCTCGTAATATTCGCGAGGGGACTCTGCTCTCTCGTGCTTAATGTTAAGGGCGGCGGCTATCGCGGCAGACGGGTCAATAAACTCACTGTATTCTTTGATAAGTGTTTGACAAAGCTGCTCAAAGTCATTACAGACTTCTTTCATCTGCCTAGCCATCCACTCATGTACAGCTCTGCTGGTAGTTTTCCTGACCAGAAACACTTTCTCCTGTTCTGTGGCGTTTGGCAGGTACTGCAGGGTATACCTGAGGTCTTGAATATAACTCTCGATATTATTTTCTGACACTGCAGGGTCAAATCTCTCTATGTCCTTCGCTAGCTCTCTCAGAGAATGGAGGTTTATTCTCCTAGCTTCTCCGCTGACGGAGATATGATGGAGATCGTGGTCAGACTTGTCGCTGCTAGAGAGAGTGCTTAATAGCGACTCGAATTCAGACCTTTTAGCAACCATCGTTAAACTTAAAGAGTATTAGTTTTAAGTACGAAATCACAGTTTTACCACAGAAAACCACAAGATCAAGTATGCAATCAACCCGGTAGATCGCAAAAGATCACAAAACAATCAAGCACTGCTTGTAGAGCAAGGGGAACTTTTTTCCTTTCGGCTTAAGCACACTGTATTGTCGTGTATGAAACCCGCAGCGTTTTATATTGAATTATTCCGCTTAGTTGACTCATTTCAGTCTTGCCATAGCCGGTCCAGGGACGCCAATAAAAAAATGTAGTGTGCTCTCTGAAGGCACCAGTTCTGTAGGGTTCGGGCATTTACTGGGACAATTATTAATTGTAGCAGTAAATCACAAAATTGATTCTTTTGATGGCTTTAGAATCCAACCATGCGATATAACTCAAACAACGCACACACACGGGTACTTATACACGAGGATACATTTATTAATACATAGAATATGCATATAAACCTAACAGATCTTATCGAGAGGGTTATCAGAATACAAAAAGTATATATTCAGTCAGTTACAAAGAGTTACATATATCAAGAGGACATACGTTCAGTATATCATTCATTTAGACCGTTTCGTAAATGAACTTGGTTATAACTTCTACATTAGATACTCAAAACAAGTACATAACTCTTAGGAATTAAATTGATATCAACTGGTTGGGATAACAATTGAATTCTCGAGCAGTAATGCATTGAAGTTGAATACTCATCCAATCTCTGGGGATTCAGATCTCCTGCGGGCACAAAGAAACAGTTGCAGGCTTGTTGCTGTCCAATCCACGCTCTCTGGCTCGGTGCCAGGCTGTGCTGTGCGGCTTGGGACGGTGCGCTGCTGATGCTCACTGACCGGGTAGTTAGTGTTGGCTTTAACTAGCAAAGTTTGTGCACAGGAGAAAAGATGACTGTGGGTCCCAGCAGGTCAGGAAGAAGACCGGATCGTTCCTGATGAAGCGCTAGTTTTGAATAATGATTCAGCTGTCCACAGTTCTGACCTGTTCACGAGGCTTGCTGCTGGTGCTAACCTCGGGTGGATCCTATATTTACTCTCTGGCAACCTCCGCTCTAGACTCTTAGAACAAAGGAAAGTTCTGGCACTCGGACACACTGGCCGTTCCGTGGTTGTCCGGGCTGAGTCTCAGGATGGTCAGGAGGCGCGCTGCGAGAATGTCCTGCCCTTGGGAGCCTTCTGCTCCTGGGCTGTCCTGCCCTGGAATTCTCCTTTGAATTCCCTTTAGAAAAGTCCACAGAGTTCTCCACTGAATCTCTCCCAGGCTCTCTGTGTTGCCTGTTTTTACCTGGAGGAACTTCAGCTCGTTGATTGGCTGAAAGTTCCATGGGCATCAGAGTCCCACGTGGGTTACTCGGCCCTACCATCCCTGATTGGTTGATCAAGGTGAGATATGAGTCACTTACTCCTGACACTTAGGAATTCAGTCCAGATGTCCATCTGGCACTCCCTAGACAGATAGGTGCCAATGGATGACCATTGATCATGATAGCCAGGCTTAGCTAAGTGCATCCCCCTTTGGGAGCTGTCCCTTATCAAAGGAAACCTTAAATCAGCCTGCATGAATAGTTTCTCTGTGGCTGCACCACAGAGATGAACAGAGATGGGGCCTCATTTGGGAAAGCTCAGAACACTTAATTCTTTCTTATTAGTAAGCCTCGCCGCTACACTGCTGAGGGACAATCTTTATTCAATTAAGAATTTAAGGTGTATACTCTTTAGACTTTTAAATTTAAACTGTGTATTACAGCATGTTAATCATCAGTAATTAAAAAGTTGGTATATTTTATGAAAGCAAGATTGCTCAGTTGGACAAAAGTACACAGCCTTTATCATAAATATTTTAATAATGCAGAAATATTTTATGCATCAAAGTCTTTACTGAAGATATTACTATTAGTATTAATAATGAATGACCTTGGAAAAGCTATAAACTCAAAATATTACCCTGGTCCACATTCTTTGTAACTGTCTTTGTAAACGAAAATACTTTATTTTTTAATTGAAAAAAAGTAACACCACAGCATTTCGTTGATCCGATCACGCATTCGTTTCCAATCATTCAAAGTATGCCTTTCACATGCTCATAAAAGGTATTAATTTAGGAACATAAACATATTACTGTATGTAAACTGTACTGTATATGGCTGGTCTTGGTAGTTTAAAGAAAAAATACACACCAGTATTCCATTTCTCCCTAAACATTTTAAGCATCAAAGTCTTACATGTGATTATTTCTGAAACGTTTCTACATGCTCCTTCTCACCATATTAGTGTAAGTTTATATACTTTGTGAAAATTAATCGTTTTAACCTTTTCTGCGAATACGCTCGTTATCAGATTAAACAAAGCATATTTTAAGAATTGGATTAATAGGGAATATAATATGGATTCGCATAGTATAGTAGTAGTAACAGTAGTATAAGACTTTTCATTGACTTGTGCTTGTCACATGAGTGCCTAGGTTCAGTGACTGATTTATAACCCAGAGGTTTAGTGTTCAAACCCAGCTGTTGCCATCAGTTTTCTTTCAACAAAAACATTTATTTGAAAAAATAAAATAGCAAATATTATTGGCATTATATTGACATTTTTTATATTTCTAAATATCACAACATGTACACAGGGGTACTGCAGCGTGTAGGGCACAAATCCATGTGAGCCTGAAAGCCCTACATTAATGTGCATTCACCTGGCACTGCGCGGTTTTCATCTCTCTCTCTCTCTCTCTGCGGGAGTGCAGGCTGTGCCGAATTAAACCGGTTTCACAGGTATTGTCAAAGTAGAATAGGGCGAGTCTTCCAATCAAAGACACTCCACCTTCCCCCACGGACACATGTTTTCTTAGAAACGCGAAGCTGTCAGTCTTCTGTGTAAAAAAAATCGGTTTGAACACCATGGGTGCTGTTTTTAAGACGCTGCTGAGTAAAGTATAGACATTTTCCTGCTGTCAGCAGTATTGTGTATATAGTTGACCCTTACCTGAATGAAAACAGGACATAAAGAATGGGTTTCAGTAATCAAACAAAGCTTTATTCCCGTATTTATTCTACGCTGTTATGCTTCCTATGTTGGTATACAGGTTTTTCACACGAAGCCGTATTGAGCAGTATTTCTCACGTTGTGAACGTGTGTACACAGCGGTCCCCCTGAATTCCAGTTAGTGTGTAATAACACATCGATGAAAAACCGGAGCCTTAAAAAAAGAGAATTAGCTCACTGATAGTTTTATGTGGAGGCTGTGAACATTTTCACAAGTCGTGGTCTTTAAAATGTATTTGGTTTGAAGGCTTTCTGTGTTTCCCTTGCGAAGATATGAACAAAAGAATATTCGAGTGTCGTCCAAAAAATGGCTTAAAAACGAAGCTGTGTCACTCTTCTGTGCTTAGTAATTAGTGTGCTTAGTGCTTAGTCTACTTAGTGTGTAAAACACTTGCAGCATTGTGGGTGCTGTGGTTTAAATGCTATTGGCTTGTGAACAGCAGTGAAGGCCTTGAAAACAATAACCTGTCCCCACACACCCTTCCCCCACTGCGATTAGAATATACACAAAGCACTGAAATCTTTAGAGTAGATGATCAGGTGTTTACCGGAGTAAAGTTAGCTTGAAGTTTGAGAATGATTTTGGCATGTCTGTAGCTTTTTCACGAAACCTCCTGGAGTTACGAAAACACTTGCTGTGTGTACAAAGTACATTGCTACTGTTTTCACAGCCTGTTAAATAAACACAGCCAAAATGAAATGCTTGGAGTTTGTAATGTAGGGTGCTCTGAACCCTGAACCTGATCCGGACTAAGTTGTTAAGTTACTGTAAATATATTACTTTATTTTATATAGCACCTTTAAAAGTGGCATCTAAACGCAATACAGGATTCTGGCTGTCAAATTCTGAATGTATTGGAGATTGCTCGATGTGGATTTAAATAACCCAGTGAACAGGATGTGCATTCATTAATTCTATTGAAAAAAGCCTTTAGTTCCTAGTTTCTCTATGTTCCCTTTAAAATAAACTTCTATTTCAAAATGTTGTGTATTACATGGCCAGTAGGGAAACAACTTGTTACTACTACACTTTTCTAAAATGTATATTACAACCTAATCTTTCCACGTTTGATCCCAAGATCCCAGAAAAATAAATCTAAACAGGAGAAAGCTATGCTGAAAGTTTGTTAAGATACTTAGAAGACAAAGACAATGATTTACATTGCATTTGTCAGATTGTGAATCAATAAAGACATTTAATTAAACACGCCTTTGCGATTTAAATCGAAATGGGGGTAACGGGGACTTGCAGTGCTTCGGCATAGATGGGAAAGCCAGAGCTGACCACTGCGCCACCATCGTGTTTCGAAATCTTTTGACTTTTGAAATTTACTGGGGGTTGAAAATACCTGTGAAACTGTTTTCAGACAGTAGCAATAGCAATTAGCAATAGCAAAATAGCAATATTATGGACACTCTATTGACTTTTTTATATTTCTAAATATCACAACAAGTCATTTATTAACAACAACGAATAGTCACCGTCTTTCCCTCTGAATCGCTCCAGTAGCAGGAACTTGTATCGTGTGGATCTCTTTAGATCTCCCTTCATTTAAAAGGTTATTAATAATATCTTCAGTGTCACATTAACACTGGAATGTTGGAGAATAGCGATTACAAACATTAAAATAATACTTGCTTTATACCGTCAAACTGAACAATCATGCTTTTATAATATATACCGCCTTGTTTTATGTGTATGATGCTGTAATACAGTTTAAAATAATTAAAAGTCTAAACAGTATCAACTTGAATTCTTATCTCTATTTATATAGCTGTCAAGTGGTATTAAATAAATACAGCTTTTTAGTATAGATTACACTTTTTTAAAATGTGTTGTAACGAACAACCGCCCCCTCAGAGAGAGTACGCCAGCAAGCGCGAGCCAGAGAGAGAGCGAGAGTGCGAGAGACAGAGAAAAGAGAGAGAGTAACACCCAGAGTTGGGGAACCAGGGAACTATTTACACGGAAAACGGGCGATCTCCCCAGACTGTACACCCGTTTCACTGCACTGGTCAGCGGCCTTCCTAAACCACGACCTGACCACTCTCACTCCTGTCCTGCCCCTTACCGCGTAGCCCAGTCGGGCGCTCTTCAACCGCTGCCAGGGGTGAATGCACTACACTGCCCCCACCTTAGATGTCTGGCGTCCAGCTGACTTTGAATAGCCTGCCTACGTCCAGCACACAATCCTGCAGCCTCAGTGGCACCTGGCGAGTCCGCCCGCTGCGTTGAGGCGGAGTCTGGTGAAATCTGGACCTGGCTGCTCCCCGGGTTCCTCTGCGCCCTCCCATTCAAGCGCCCCTCGCGAGCCCTGAAAGGAGCCAGGTGGTCTCGGTGCAGGACCACTACCATCCCTCGTTTCCTGAACTGGACACGGTAGCAGAACTCCCCCAAGACCTCCAGGACCTCTTCGGGTCCCTCCCAGGCTGGCACCAGCTTCAGGCTGAGGCCCTTGCGGCACCGCGGGTTGTAGACCCGGACGAAATCCCCCGGTCTAAAAGGGGTCCCCCTGCAGTGCCTGAGTCAGGCAACTTTGGGCGAAGCTGTGTACTCAGTGGAAGTGCTCTGATCCGGGAGGGCGTAGGCCTCGGGCCACTTCTTAAAATAATCCATCACCACCAGGACGTAGCGGCTGCCCGCCTCGGTGCACGGAAACGGGCCCAGCACGTCCACCTCCACCCGCTCCATGGGTGCCCCCACCTGATGTTGCTGGAGGGGCACCCTTGAGCGCCCGGGAGAACCCTTTTGGGCCATGCAAACCACACATGTCTGGCAGAACTGCTCCACGTCCCAGTAACAGAGACCCCAATAGAAGTGGCCCTGGAGTCGCCGCAGGGTTTTCGCAGAGCCGAAGTGCCTCACGCACGGCTGGCTGTGCACAGCTTGGAGAACCATCCCGTGGAGCGACCGCGGCACCACAAACTGCCACCTGACCTCACCGCTGGAGGGCACCCGCCACCATTGGCACAGCACCCCGTCCCTCACCTCCAAGGCCTCCCACAGTTCATAGAGCGCCTTCATGGACTTGGGTTGAGGGGCGAGCTTATCTCACCGTTGTGCTTTGTCCCCACATTAACCCCAGCGGCCGCCCCATCAACTGCCCGGCAGGGTGGCCTGGGAGTCAGCTCTGGCACGCTTGCCCCAACACCTGCGGCTCAGACAGGCCCCCGGCGACACCTGCTGCTGCTGCCTCCGCTTCCCACTCCGGTCAGCCCGCGCACCCCGGACACCTCCAGCCCTACCCGCCAACTCTCGCCGGCCCAAGTCAAGGCAACCACCCACCTGCTGCAAAAAGTCCAACCCCAGGATGGGCACTCCTCACGGATTGGGGCGAGGTAGAAGGGGTGATTCACCCTCGCAGCCCCAAACTGCATGGTGAGCTCCCCTGGCCTCACTGCACTGGCCGTCTCCTCCTCCCCATCTGATTCCCCGTGTGACACCTCTGCTGCCCGGCCAGAAGCGCCCCTCAGTTGGTGCCCACCGGCCAGCATCATGTGGCGTTGCACCTAAGTCGGCGCCAGGGCCCGGAGGAACGCCTGGAGTGCTAACTCCCGGTGGGCCTCCTCCGGGAGAGTAGGGTAACCCTGGCAGGCTAAGTAGGCCATGTATGCGGCCACCGGACCCAGTGGCTCTCCAGCTAGGCGGCGGTGTTGGGCCAACCTTGCCCGCAGCAGTCCTGGCACATCCCCTCTCCCGCTGAAACGCCTCCGGAGGACCGACACCGACGTCGTGTAGTTGTACCGCTGGTCCCCAGGTACATCTAGCAATGCCTGGCAGGCCTTCCCCTCCAGGACCGCGGCGAGGTGGCCCGCCATCTCCACTGAGACCAGCCCTTTGCCCAGGCCGCCATCTGGAACTGGGGCTCAAACATTTGCCATGGGACCTCCCCATTATATCAGCTCGGTTTCACCGGCGCAGGCTGGTGTAGCGAACGTGAGCCAGAGAGAGCTGTAGCAGCTGACAAGAAAAATAAAGTGCCCTATTTCATTTAACGAGTGTCTGAATCACTGTGTCCGTCCTATATAATAATGCCACAATATGTTTTTTATGTGTCGCAAAAAACTGACTTGCTTTAACAAAATATATTTACTAATCCTTTCGCCTGGCAATCGACCTGAATGCCCAACTATCTGAGAAGCCCTCTGTGAAACCAAAAGAATGAGTGTTGATAATAAAAGAGAGAAGAGAGAAATAATAAGAGTCCCCGTTACCCCCATTTCTATTTAAATCGCAAACCCGTGTTTAATCAAATGTTTTTATTGATTCACAATCTGACAATGCAAGGTAATTCATTATCTTTGTCTTCTGCATAATTATGTTCACCTCTCTGTCCAGCATATTTTATTTTATTGCACTTTGACAGATCATCTTAAAATCAATTGTTATCCCCCCCTCCAAAAATCCTTTTTTTTTTTTGCTTACAGTGAGGGCAATGTAAACATCACACCTCTGTAATAAAACGTTCTATACAAATGCAGTGAATCATCATTAAATACTGTATCACTATATATGTGTTTGTTATCTTAGCTTGTAACACAAAGTTGATCAGTTCTCAAATGACTGATCTTGTATTATCTGATCAGTAATTATTATTTTATTAATTTCTATATTGTTTTTATTCATTGAGTATGTCAATTATGTTGTTCACTTGCATTTTTATAGAATACAATTGTGAATAATAAGCAAAATAATATTTGAGTTGTAGCGGCGAGGCTTATTAATAAGAAAGAATTAAGTGTTCTGAGCCTTCCCAAATGAGGCCCCATTTCTCTGTTCATCTCTGTGGTGCAGCCACAGAGAAACTATTCATGCAGGCTGATTTAAGGTTCCTTTGATAAAGGACAGCTCCCAAAGGGGGATGCACTCAGCTAAGCCTGGCTACCATGATCAATGGTCATCCATTGGCGCCTATCTGTCTAGGGAGTGCCAGATGGACATCTGGACTGCATTCCTAAGTGTCAGGAGTAAGTGACTCATATCTCACCTTGATCAACCAATCAGGGACTGGTAAGGCCGAGTAACCCACGTGGGACTCTGATGCCCATGGAACTTTCAGCCAATCAACGAGCTGAAGTTCCTCCAGGTAAAAACAGGCAACACAGAGAGCCTGAGAGATTCAGTAAGATTCAGGAGAATTCTGTGGACTTTTCTAAAGGGAATTCAAAGGAGAATTCCAGGGCAGGACGGCCCAGGAGCAGAAGGCTTCTAAGGGCAGGACATTCTCGCAGCGCGCCTCCTGACCATCCTGAGACTCAGCCCGGACAACCACGGAACGGCCAGTGTGTCCGAGTGCCAGAACTTTCCTTTGTTCTAAGAGTCTAGAGCGGAGGTTGCCAGAGAGTAACCAGAGGATCCACCCGAGGTTAGCACCAGCAGCAGGCCTCGTGAACAAGTCGGAACTGTGGACAGTTGAATCACTATTCAGAACTAGCTCTTCATCAGGAACGAACCGGTCCTCTTCCTGACTTGCTGGGACCCACAGTCATCTTTTCTCCTGTGCACAAACTTTACTAGTTAAAGCCAACACTAACTAGCCAGCCAGTGAGCATCACCAGCGCACCGTCGCAAACCGCACAGCACAGCCTGGCACGGAGCCAGAGAGCCTGCAGGTGATCTGAATCCCCAGAGATTGGATGAGTATTCAACTTCAATGCATTACAGCTCGAGAATTCAATTGTTATCCCAACCAGTTGATATCAATTTAATTCCTAAGAGTTATGTGAATGATATACTGAACGTATGTCCTCTTGATATGTGTAACACTTTGTAACTGACTGAATATATACCTTTTGTATTCTGATAACCCTCTCGATAAGATCTGTTAGTTTTACATGCATATTCTATCTATTAATAAATGTATCCTCGTGTATTAGTACCTGTGTGTGCGTTGTTTGAGTTATGTCGCATGGTTGGATTCTAAAGCCATCAAAAGAATTAATTTTGTGATTTACTGCTACAATTAATAATTGTCCCAGTAAATGCCCAAACCTTACAGAACTGGTGCCTTCAGAGAGCACACTACATTACATTTTGGCTATGGCAACGTTACAGAGTGGTTGAACTGTCAGTGTGCATTGGCTGCAAAGAAACTAGCAAAGGTTAATTGCACTATGAACAGCATAAAGAAATGTAAAATAGTCTTCTTTAGGTGTGAAGGCAGGAGTGGATGTTAGCGGGAATAAACAGCAAATCACAGGAGAACAAAGGGCAGGGCAAGTGAGAAAGAGTATCCGAACAGTGAGAGATCAGTGGGAAGAGGTGTGAAGATGAAATCGGTAAACGAACGCAGTGATTTAAAAAATAGATTGGTCTGTTATAGAGAGTGGGGGGAAAGTGTAATCTGCCTGATACAACTATTAAGAATAATATAAGAATTTAATCTTAAAGAAGAAGTCTAAAGAACACTGGACAGCAGACTGTTGCTAGCTTCCGACAAGACAGACCGTAGCTTTTCCACTTTTTTTTTCCCTTTAGTTTTCCTACCGGCCATGTAATACACGGCATTGTGGAATAGAAGTTAATTTTAAAGAGAACATAGAGAAACTAGGAGCTAGAGGCTTTTTTCAATAGAATTAATGAATGCACATCCTGTTCGCTGGGTTATTTAAATCCACATCGAGCAATCTCCAATACATTCAGAATTTGACAGCCAGAATCCAATATTGCTTTTAGATACCACTTTTAAAGGTGCTATATAAAATAAAGTAATATATTTACAGTAACTTAAAGTATATATTTAAAGTAATAATTTAACAATATATGTAAATGTTTTATGAATGTCTGTAGATTGTATCTTATTTTTAGTTTTTGTTTTGTTTCACGTTCATTTTATAAGGGAGAGTGTCATAGAGAAGACTCCCTTACCCCCATCTTGATTAAAATCGCAAACGTGTGTTTCATAAAATACTTTTATTTTTCACAATCTGGCAATGCCAGACAGAATTCACATTCACTGTGCCCAAACGGCCTTGCAGATCAGAAAATCAAGGAAGAAAACAATTATCAATGGAATTGCTTTAACTTGCTAATGCGTAACAGTCCAGGTGTGGCAAGCTTCTAATGTCTCCTGACTTGTGCGAAAGGAACCTGTTTTTCATTGGAAGACAATGAACATGTTCTACCCATTCATGAGAATATAATGGCGCGGAAGCGGTGGGGTTAGAAAATTAATAATAATTATTGCTTACACTTATATAGCGCTTTTCTGGACACTCCACTCAAAGCTCTTTACAGGTAATGGGGTCTCCCCTCCACCACCACCAATCTCCAGCATCCATCTTGATGATGCAACGGCAGCCATAGTGCGCCAGAACGCTCACCACACATCAGCTATTAGTAGGGAGGAGAGCAGAGTAATGTAGCCAATTCATAGATGGGTATTATTAGGAGGCCATGATTGGTTAGGGCCAATGGGAAATTTGGCCAGGATGCCAGGGTTACACCCCTACTCTTTTCGAGAAACGCCCTGGGATTTTTAATGACCACAGAGAGTCAGGACCTCGGTTTTACGTCTCATCCGAAGGACGGCACCTGTTTACAGTATAGTGTCCCCATCACTATACTGGGGCATTATACATGGACTGCAGGGTGAGCGCCCCCTGGTGGCCCCACTAACACCTCTTCCAGCAGCAACCTTAGTTTTTCCCAGGAGGTCTCCCATCCAGGTACTGACCAGGCTCACACCTGCTTAGCTTCAGTGGGTTGCCAGTTGTGAGTTGCAGGGTGATATGGCTGCTGGCAGTCAGTGCCCTGTTTCATTCAACGAGGGTCTGAGTCACTGTGTCCGTCCTATATGATAATACCACAATATTATAAACGCCTTTAGCTGGGCAATACATTTTTTTAATTAAAAATAAAATAAAAATGAGATGTAATGATGTGTTTCTGCTTAACTTAGAAATTGCATGACTTTAAAAGCGATAAAAACAGGTTTCGATAGTTAATTACCACTTTTTGTGCACAAAAAACAATTCGGGCACAGAAGGGTTAAAAAGAAAGTCAGACAGGCAGGGGGGATGATAATGATATCAGAGCGCCCTACATCACAAACTCCAAGCGTTCATTTTGAGCTGAAGACCCTCACACCTGAAGAAGGATTCACAGCCGAAACATTGCAGTATTTTTTTTTAAAGTCAAAAGAGTGTCCATAATATTGGTATTTTGCTATTCCTAATTGCTATTGCTACTGTCTGAGTCTCTGTGTCTACATTGTTTGTAAACAAACCGGTTTCACAGGTATTTTCAACCCCTGGTAAATTTCAAAAGTCACAAGATTTCGAAACAAGAGGGCGGTGCAGCAGTCGGCTCTGGCTTTCCCATCTATGCCGATGCACTGCAAGTCCCCGTTACCCCCGTTTTGATTTAAATCGCAAATGCGTGTTTAATTAAATGTCTTTATTGATTCACAATCTGACAAATGCAACGTAAATCGTTGTCTTTGTCTTCTAAGTATCTTAATAAACTTTCAGCATAGCTTTCTCCCCATTTAGATTTATTTTTCTTGTGATCGTGGGATCAAACGTGGAAAGATTTGATTGTAATAGTTTTTATTTTTTAAATACAATTTAGAAAAGCGTGATCTATACTAAAAAGCTGTATTTATTTAATACCACTTGATAGTTATATTAATAGAGATAAGAATTCAAGTTGATACTGTTTATACTTTTAATTATTTTAAACTGTATTATAGCATCGTACACATGCTTAAAAGAGAAGAGAGAAAATGCAACATTTTGGATGTGAAGTCTTCTTCAGGTGTGAGGGTCTTCAGCTCAAAATGAAACGCTAAAATGTAATGTAGGCTCTGAACGGATTCAACTATGATTTAGGCTTGCTTTAGGTCACTGCCTTTCATCTGAAATCATGCTTGAATTTAAACTAAAAATTAGACAAGAAGAAAAGAGGCTCTGGTGAAATTTCTCTCTGAACTGAAGAGTTAAAGTGTAAAGTGTGTCATCCTTTTAACGGGAAGAGACGTGGTGCTTTAAACAAGAGAGTGTGGCGTTACTTTTTGTCAATTACTCGATATATGAAAAATACAGTAGTTTATTAAATTAATATTAAATTAATTTAAAAAGAGAGTAGGGCTATATGACAAAAACAACATTACTCAATATATGAAAAATACAGTAGTTTATTATTCTATTGTGGCTTGTTGTGAACCGATATGCATCTTTCAGGCTTACTTCCACATTGAGATAATCTATATTGTGCCTTAATACAAATTTCAACAATGAGTAATCAGGATAATTTAGCTTTAAGTTTACATTGGGAAAATATATTTCACACTAACTGTACTGTAGTGGCTTTTTTCATACATAATATATACTAATGTACATACAGTATGTACAGTATATGTACATACAGTACAGTATAAAAAATACAAAGTACACAGAGTACTCCAACATCTGCATAAAAATGTTATGCATCAAAGTCTTTGTCTCGGTAACTTGCTGTGGTTATTTTAGAAAAGTTTTTATGTGCTTATTCTAACTATATTATGTCTATATACTTAATTAAATCTATAATGTTTAATTCTTTTCAAAGAATACATAATAAGAACACTTGCCATTATTGTTGTAAAATAATTGGTGATTTAATACTACGTAGTAAAAATTGGTGATTTAATACTACGTGATAGGGAATATTAATATGGAATCCTGCAACTAATTATATTTTGGTAGTTAAAAATATCACTTGTGGATATTTTGTAAGCATTTTGACAAAAAAAAACATTGTTTTTTTAACTTTTATTCTCCTTATAGTGAGAATGGACATTAAAACACTCATAGACTAATGTAGAGCACTGCACCTACTGTAGGCAGCAGTTTGGTACAGCAGTTAAGACAAGCAGTTGCTATTCCAAGTAACGGGGTTCAACTTATGGTCAGTGTAATCCTTTTAATTAATTGTTTACATAGCCAGATGTATAAAAATATTTTATTATTATAGCTTGTTGTGAACGCGATGTGCCTCTTTCAGGTTTACATCAGCATTAAGAAAGTCTATATTTTGTCTTAATACAAATTTCAGAAACGAGAAATCAACAATTTAACTTTACATTTTGATTATGAAAAATATTTTACACGCTATATTGTAGTGGCTTTAAAATCATACGATATCATACTGTATATACAGTATATTTCTACGGTATATGATCACACTGCAGTCCATTGACATGTACGCTACTGTTTCGATTTATCTGTGGATCTGACTTCATTGGATTCGCATGTGTGGAACATCGGGAGAAGAGACCCAGGGGGGTTTTGTTTTAATTATACTATGAATGATTTCACAAATCCAAGTTTCAAAATTATAAAAAAAATATATACTTTTTGAGTTTGCACGAGAGAAGAGGATACCTTCTGAGAAGTCGTGTACTGCTTGCAAAGTAGTTGACTTTGACAACCAGCTAATTTTTCTTGAAGAATTTAAAATCTGTCTGTACTGTAGCTCTCAGAAAGTCACCTTGCTCTTACAATTGGCTGTTTGCCTATAATGTATTAGCTGGCTGACACAAAACAATCCCTCCTGTGCTCTTTCCTGAGCATTCTGGTAATGGTCTGGAAGTTTATTAATGTTATTACTTTATTTTAAATATTAATATAAGTATTCATATTTGATATACTGTAATATGTACAATTATCAGAAATGTGAACATAGTTTGCATAGTATTTAAGTGTGAATCACAATTATATTTGTCATTGTATTAACAGTTACAACAGATTTTTCATACCTGAAAACAGTTTTTTTTTAAATACTGGTAGTGTCAATATACAGTGAGCACTGTTTAACACAGTGAGATTACTCAGCCAGATAATTTTAGTAAATATGTTGACAAAAAGTCTGGATTTTCAATTTCATGAGGCAAAATAAAACTGTATCCAGCTATGAATTAGCTGTGTGACGTTGTCCCATGAAGTATGAGCATAACAGTGTATAACTGTGATCTTTATTTTGTAACTACGTTTTTTTTTAAATGTTTGTAATCGCTATTCTTGTAAATACACTTTGTATTGTTATTCAGTTTGTGTCTACGTGGTAGTTGGTGAGCAACTGTTTGAGGTGAAAATTCTTCCACGAGGAGGGTACCTTTATAGCGGAGCCAAAGTACTCAAAATATTTTGGCTCTTCCTCTCTTTAAAGCCCTAGCCAAATACTCAGACAGTACGTACACTTAAAATTCAAACTGAACTAAAAACTACACATCCCAGTTAACATGGGAGTGCTTGTGATCATTGAGTCTAACCAATGAAACAAGGTGCAAAATCAGTCACATGATTCTGGGCCAAGTTTTGAAAGCTCAACTTATCAGCAACAACAGTAAAATTTACGGTAGGCTACGTCAAACTGTCAGCTACTGGGTTCTGTATGTCACATAAGCCAATCCTATTTGACTTTTTAGTTATAGAGGTGGGAAGACAACCCCCACTTCCCACATTCCATGTCTGAATCGCAGCAGTTGAGAGAGAGTAGGGAGAAACATGGACTGAAAAAGTTAATCCTAGCTACAATCTATGTATTTTTGTGGTAAGGGGAAGCAAAACATCAGTATTTATAGCTAGTAATTAGCGTAAGATTTTTAGTTGAAATCTGAACCTAAATATAGAGTTAAAATCTCGACAAGCAGAGCTGGATATGCTGGAAATGTTCTGGAGCAGAAATACAAATAGAAAATACATGCTTTTTGAAGTCTCAAAATCATTTTGGATGAAGTTCTCCAAAACGAACAAGTAAAAGAGCATTTTAAGAGAACAATTACTTTGTGATTACACAGAAGAAGTAATTGTAAAGTAATTTACACAGAAGAAGTAAGTTTAAAAATGTGTGTAGATTAATGTTTATTAAAGAGTAAACTTCACAATTAGAAAGCTCTGTAGGACAAGTAACAAAAGCTTTATAAGGCTGAAGCTAAAATTCAGTATAAATAATTAAGAGAAATGAAAATTTAGGATGTTAAAGTTTAGAGATGTAAATAAATGGTTTAGATGTTAAAATACAAAAATGCATATGAGCAAAAAGTTTTAGAAATGGAGCAGGTATTGCTTTAAAATGAGCAAACAGAAAAAAGTAAGTCATGACCAGACACAATGCAGAAGAGGAATTTTAAAACACTTGCAAAAGCTTAGATATACAAAAATCACAGAAAGTTGTGTGTTACAAACGCGCATGTGAATGTAAACATCTAAAGCAGATTTGGCAGAGTGAAGGGTTGGCTAAGTAAGGTGCATTTCTGGCAGGGAGAGTATGAATGTTTGAAAGCAGATTATAGATGGGAAAGAGAGTCAGAAAATTAGCACACATGAAAAAGAAAAACAGAGCAATGCTGTCAGAGAGCCTTATATGAATTTAATGGCAAATTCATAGAAGGCTTCACACATAGTTGGGCATTCAGGTAGATTGCTAGGGGAAAGTATTTGTAAGTTTTTTGTTAAAGCAATTCAGTTTTTTGCAACACCTAAAAAACATTTTTTTCAATAAAGTTATTTCGTTTTTGTCACTAGTGGAACCACTAAATAAAGAAATCTAGACATAAATAGAGAAATCTAAATTGAATTTGTTATTCAATATTAGCAGGATGAACTTAGGACTCAGCTGTCAGGCTGAGCTCAGTGTATATTTTGTCACAGAGTTGGTGCAAGATGTTAACAGTGAAAACAGGTATTTAGAAATGGTTCATCTCAAGAAGGAGATTTTCAGAATAATTACAAATCTAACAACATGGGGCAAACGCAGAAAATAGACAGTTAGATTGATCAGATCAGTATGCAAGCCATTTAGCAAAGAGGTACAGTTTAGATCTTTTTTTATGAACCAGGTAAAATCTGACCATGTTTCTTTATAACAATAATAATACACTTTATTTTCTAAAGCACCTTTAATTGTAGCATATCAATGCGATCCAGTAGGTGTAAAATCAGTTATAAGGACCACAATATACAAAGTAAATTCATATAAGAAAAATTCAGCAGATACAGACACTAAATAAAAGCCTTTATGAAAAGAAAGGTTTTGAGTTTAGATTTACATGCACTCAGGGTAGTCGACTCTGATATCACTGGGAATACGTTGGGGCACAACAAAGATAAGGCCCCGTCATCCACAGAATGCAGATGATCTTGAGAACATGTAGAAGACCAGAGTCAGTTGAACAAAGGTTGCAAGTTAGGTAGTAGACAGATAATAAGCCAGATACAGATGCAGCCATTCAAAATGCGCAGGCGATACCGCATTATTTTCCGGTGCGCTTTACGCAGTCTACCGCGAGTTACCGGTAAATACCGCTAGTTACCGTAAATTCTCCTATAATACCGCAAGCAAAATAATAGTATCTGGAATTTCCGCAAGGTGGAGCTAATAAAGCTCAACCTCTCATGTTTGAGCTGTCGCCATCAAAGTCTTTAACGAAGATATTACTAATAGTATTAATAATGAATGACCATGGACAAGCTGTAAACTCAAAGTATTGCCCTGGTACACATTATTTTTTTCATTGACCGTCTTTGTAAAAGTAGCACCACAGCATTTCGCAATCACGAATTTGTTTCCAATCATGCAAAGTACAGTGATTCACCATGCCTTTCACATGCTCATAAAAGAGATTGATTTAGGAACATAAACATATTACCGTATGCAAACTGTTCTGTATACAGTATGTATATGTATATTTAATGTCTTTACTGTGCCCGTTTAAGTATTGAATATTTATATGGAATTTTACCACTGGAGGGAAATCTTAGTACCTGAGCATAAAAAGAATACTGTAACGCGTGTGAAGGCCATAAACGATATTAATTTTGGAACTTAAACAAACAGTATATGGCTGGTCTCGGTACTTTAAAGAAAACATACCCACCAGCATTTCATTTCTCCCTAAACATTTTAAGCATTGAAGTCTTTAACTAACGTGATACCGGAGTCAACAAGCATACTTTTAGAATTTGATTAAAAGGGAATATAATATGTAATTGCATATCTAAAGAAATTAATAACAATATATCACAAGGATCCTCTATAGCACAGCAAAGACTGTATTAAAAGTATACTAGTGACAAACTAGTATACTTTAGATCTTTTTTTCTGAACCGGGGAAAATCTGATCATGTTTCTCTATAACAATAATAAAAACATTATTTTACATATCAGCTTTATGTGATATCACCTTAAGGACAGCACATACAAGGGTTAATTGCACAATGGACCGCGCAAAGAAATTTAAAATAGTCTTCTTTAGGTGTGAGAGCAGGAGCGGATCGCAGAAGGCATAATCAGCAAATTAGGAAAACAAAGAACAGGACAGGTGAGACGTTTATCCAGAGAGCGAGTGATCAGAAAAAGGAACAGCTGTTACGCCCAGGTTTTACGCTCTCTCTCTGCTGAATGAATAAAAGCATTTTATTAAAAACGTGTTTGCGTTTGTCTGGGTATTTACTTTGTAATCTGTGGTTTACATCTACTGTATTGCTTTGAGATGCCACTTTTAAAGGTGATATGTAAAATAAAGTTTTTTATTATTGTTATAGAGAAACATGATCAGATTTTCCCTGGTTCAGAAAAAAGACAATTAAAATCTGTAATCTTTCCACTTGTATGTCATCGGAAAATACAAGAAGTTTCTGCTTTGTGTAAGGATGGTATCAAAAAGTAATCTAAGTGGTGAGAAAGCTGTGCTCCTGAAAACGCTTTACAGGATAAAAACAATAACAACAACGATTTTTTTATAGAAATACAAAATGAGATATAATGATGTGTTCCGGCTAAGACATTAATGAGTACAACCCCCTTCTCTGCGGGAGTGCTGGCTGTGACGAATTAAACCGGTTTCACGGGTATTTAAGTAGAAAGGGGCAAGTTTCCAGCGAAAGACACCTCCCCCTCCAAAGCCAAGGAAGTACAGTACTTACTAGTTAAGAAAGCTAGGCTCCTCAATGAAATCGCTTTAACATGCTAATGCGTTGGTGTAACAGTCCGGGCGTGGCAGGCTTCTAATGTCAACTCGACTCGATTGGAAGACAATGAACATATTCTAGCCCTAAATGAATTAATAGCAAACATGGTTTACATGGTTTACATAAAATACATTTTTCCAAGAAAGTTTATATTAATACGATCTATAGTTGAAATCTGAGCCTAAATAAAAAGAAAAAGCATTTTCAGAGAGCAACCACGCTGTGTTTATGTGCCAGGCCACCACTGCGTCACACCACACAGCTGTCAGCGCACCTCACCGTGCCAGGCCACCACTGCGTCACAACACACAGCTGCCAGTGCACCTCTACATACCCGACCACCACTGCATCACACAGCTGCCAGCGCACCTCACCGTGCCAGGCCACCACTGCATCATACAGCTGCCAGGGCACCTCACCGTGTCAGGCCACCACTGCGTCACACATATTTCAGCGCCATATATTTCATGGATATTATGGAATATAATGGATGGATATCTTAGTTATCTTTCTAGTTCACAGGTTTGCATGCATAATTTAATTTTGAAAGCCACTGAGACATCAGGTACTACTGTTGTATTTATGAAAAAGAAACAAAACAAAAAACATACTAACAACTGTGCCATCCTACTCCTTAGTTAATACATTTTATTATTCATAAACAGTTAACATTGTTACCAAACTATTTTGAATTATATTTAACCCTATTTTTTCTTTAGTTTTGTATTTAACTTATTATATGATAGTCAGACTTAATGTATATTTGAACAATGAAAATATATTTTTACAAGATTTTACATTAAGCACTTAAAATTAATATGGTTAATAATAGTAAACTGTAACATGCTGTAACAAGATCGGTTAAACTGCGAAGAAAATGCTTTCAGAGAAAATGTTTCAGGTGTGAAGAACATAGATCTCCAATGCAATTTCAACCAAACCTGTTCCCACACACCCTGCCCCCACTACCATTAGAATATACACAAACATTTTAGCGTTTCATTCTGAGCAGAAGACCCTCACACCTGAAGAGTGCTGGCTGTGACGAATTAAACCGGTTTTACAGGTTTCAATCACAGACCATGTGACATGGGAGTCAGGAAACTACAGTAACATACAACCAAAATCCGCAATATGGAAACAGAACCTGTGTAATTGTTGATAGATGATGTACTCGTAACATTTTTTCAAGACGAACTACAACATTTAAAAAATGACTTGTATGTACTTGATATCTCTAATCAATCCACGGGTCCCAGCACAAAACGAAACTAAAACGCATACCGTTTCGCACTTCTTATTAGTTGCTCTAAAGTAATTTGACCGTCTGAAATGCATAATATAAACCTAGAAACATATAGGTGAGCAGTACTTAACCACTGTAGTATCGGTGTTAAGACATACCTCTCAAATACTGTAAATCAAGTTAAAAATATCTGAAGACCGATCCTGGTCATAATGAAACCATGTTTCGTGTATGTTTTCTTTTTCATCTTGAAATAACTCATTTCTAAATACCTTTTTCACTGTTAACATCTTGCAGCAACTCTGCAACAAAATATACACTCTGACAGTTCATCCTGCTACCAACATTAAATAAAACAAATCTTAAGATTTCTATATTTATGTCTTTATTTAGTGGTTTCATTAGTGACAAAGGCTAAACTTTCTTGGAAAAATGTATTTTATGTGTTGCGGAAAAAACTGACTTGCTTTAACAAAATATGTGTACAAATCCTTTCACCTGGCATTTTCGTAGTTAGAAATTATGGAACGCTCTGTTAAAACCAAGGGAGTTTTTATGTCCGTTGCAGTTCTTTTGCAACATGAATATAATTATATCGTTATTAATTTCTTGAAATACGCGATTCCATATTATATTCACTTTTAATTACATTCTAAAAGTATGCTTGTTGACTCCGGTATCACGTTAGTTAAAGACTTCGAAGCTTACAATATTAAGGGAGAAATGGAATACTGGTGTGTATTTTTTTCTTTAAAGTGCCGATTCCTGGAACACCCCTCTGAAGTGGTTCCATAAAATCTGGTATACGGAAAAGAAAGCGTTGATAAATACAAGTGTCTTTTAATACACTCTTTGCTGTGCTCTTGAGGATCCTTGTGATATTTTAAGCTCTAGTTGAATGATAGGTGTCGCATTTAAAATCATTTTCGTAGTTAGAAATTATGAAACGCCCTGTTAAAAGCAAGGAAGTTTTTATGCCCGTTGAAGTAAAACAAAATGCCTGACAAAGTATGGCTTGGACAGATTCCAAGTGCTTGTACAAATGTGCTAAAGAAATTATACTTTGAGTATACAGCTTGTCCAAAGTCATCCATTATTAATACTATTAGTAATATCTTCAGTAAAGGCTTTGATGCATAAATATTTCTGATAAAGGTAGGTTGTGTACTTTTGTCCAACTGAGCAATCTTGCTTTCATAAAATATACCAACATTTTAATGACTTATGATTAACATGCTGTAATACACAGTTCAAAATTAAAGGCTCAAATGCTGTACATGAGAGGTTAAGCTCCCCCTGGCGGTTTTACAAGGCGACGCCGGATAGTTAGTCACGTGACACACGTGACCTGAGTGATACCCCGGTGGGCGTGTCGCGGTATGCCGCGAAATACCTCACCCATTTTGAATGGCTGCATCTGTATATGTGCAAACGTTTTATGATATGTCGCTGTTGTGAATGTCTGTGGAGTGTATCTTATTTGCCTGTCTGTCCTGGCTCTCTCACTCGGCCTCCCCCCCTCTCTCCCTCAATTCAAATCAATTCAAGGTGCTTTATTAGCATGACAGATGGGTACAATCGGTGTTGAGTATTTACTTTGCTTTGAGATTCCACTTTTAAAGGTGATATATAAAATCAAGGCTTTAACTTGCTTTAACTCCGCAATGTATTTAAAAAATAAAAACGATTACAATCTAATCTTTCCACGTTTGATCCCAAGATCCCAAAAAAAATAAATCTAAACCGGGAGAAAGCTATGCTGAAAGTTTATTAAGATACTTAGAAGACAAAGATATCAATTTATGTTGCATTTGTCTGATTGTGAATCAAAAAACACATATATTTAAACCCGCGTTTGCGATTTAAATCAAAACACGATTTAAATCAATATAAATGTTTATATTGTAACGCCTAGGTGACTATTCATTGTTATTAAAATGATATTTAGAAATATACATTTGTTTGGTGCGAGTGAGGTTTTATTTAATCTCTGACCAAGGGAAACGTTTCATTTTTTCAAAGAAATGTTTGTTAAAAAAAAAGTCATGGTTTCACAGGGGGAGTCGATCACAGACCGTGTGACATGGGAGTCAGGAACCTAACCCACAGCACCACCTGCAAGGTCACATGCAGAGTTCTGAAAAAGCACTACAGAAACATTATCAACAGACAATGTACAGCGTGTACTATTCTTGTGTTGCGGTACATGAATATAATTATATCGTTATTAATTTCTTTAGATACGCGATTCCATATTATATTCCCTTTTAATCAAATTCTAAAAGTATGCTTGTTGACTCCGGTATCTCGTTAGTTAAAGACTTCGATGCTTAAAATGTTTAGGGAGAAATTGAATATTGGTGTGTCTTTTTTCTTTAAAGTATCGACACCAGCCATATACTGTATGTTTATGTTCCAAAATTAATATCGTTTATGGCCTTTACAGTATGCTCCTATTCTTTTTATGCTCAGCTACTACGATTTCCCTTCAGTGGTAAAATTCCATATAAATATTCAATACTACAACGGGCACAGTAAAGACGTTTACTGTAAATCTTTCTATGACAGACCAACTGACCACAAGTGCCCCTGTCGGTCAACCAATCACGTACCGCGTGTCATCGTGTGTCACAATGCGCAACACCGTAGCCAATTACCTCCGGTACATGTCTGTACTGCTCACTTTGAATGGCTGCATCTGTAGGTACTGAATGAGGATGAGGATTTTGAAGTTGACTCAAAACCTGATAGGAAGCCATTGAAAGGACTTGAAGACAGGCATAATGTCATGCTTGCTTGTGACCTGGTCAGGATTCTGGCTGTCAAATCCTTTCTGTTTTTTCTAGTTCTCTTTAAAAGAAAACAAATCATTGTGATGTTACACAATGCACCATTTTTGAGTGTCACACAGCTGGTATTCACATATGATATTTGTGACACAAATTAATACAAGCAGTTTTTGAGGTTGAGTTATTCCAGAATGCAAAGTAGGAGTTATTTTCAGCCTAGTAACAGCATATCTGAAGAACATCATATATTAGAAATGAATGCAAGGTACAGATGCAGCCATTCAAAATGCACGGTACAAACCCGTACCGCACGCAACTACCCACAAGCCACCGCAGTTTACCGTGGTAAGTGATTGGCTGGCCAAAATGACTGACAGGGGCACTCGTGGTGCATTAGTCGGTAGTGAAAAGATTTGGTCATTTAATCTCTTTACTGTGCATGTTTTAATCCACTTAGTATTTAATATTTATATGGAATTTTACCACTTAAGGGAAATTTTAGTAGCTGGGCATAAAAAGAAAAGGAGCGTAACACATCTGAAGGTCATAAACAATATTAATTTAGGAACATAAACATATTACTGTATGTAAACTGTACTGTATATGGCCGGTCTTGGTAGTTTAAAGAAAAAATACATATCAGTCTTTCATTTCTCCCTAAACATTTTAAGCATCAAAGTTTTATGAAATGGTTCCCAAACATGCGATTGCTGTATAGAATTATTTTTAATTAAAAAAAATTATTTATCACAAAAATTAAGTTGTTTATGTTCCTCCGCCTGTGAATATAGTCACTCGCTGCTACGCAACGCAAAAACACAGCCACAGGTAACTAGCAAAGAGAGGACATTAGCTAGCCAATATGATAAAGGAATAAATGATTTTTTACATTTCTTTTGCACATTTATTTGAACATTTCCATTGATTGTACAAGCATTTGGAAACTGTCCAATCCCTAGTTCGTCTGAATTTCTTTTATGCTCTGGGAATTCTCCCGGTCTGTGTCTTCTAGGATATAATGCTGGCGATTTGTGTTAAAATTGGGTTTCCAATAACGCCGCAGCAAACTCTTGTTTTTATGTCCTCTACAATGGACAGTCTCCCTTGCTTTTAACTGAGTGTTTCATAATTTCATAAAATGAAAATGCGACAGAATTCTGGGGAGTCCCTATACCAGAGATTACGTTAGGCTTCAGAATGGTGATTGGCTGACACCATCTGACACCCCTCTCATTGGAGAAAAAAAAACTTCTACATAGCAGGAAGAAAGCAGCATATGCTGCTTCTATTCGAAACGTGTATTTTAGAAGTTTAATTAGGAAGTAAAAACCTTACAGCATACACAGATTTCGAAACTGATCAGGAGGAAGAAAAATCACCCGTGTTTCACGCATAAAAAGTGGTTATTAACTATTGAAACCTGTTTTATTTATTTTATTTTTATTTATATTAAGAATTCCCGTCACCCCCATTTCCACTTAAATCACAAACCTGTGTTTAATTAAATATTTTTTTCTTTGAATCTTTGACAGATTGTCTTTAAATCAATTGTTGTCAGAATATCCCCACCTCCAAACAAGAACAAAATTGCAATAATTTTATTAACTGGCTGTTTCAGTAACTTTAAGTATATATTTAAAGTAATAATTTAACAATATATGTACATTTTTTAAGATATGTTTATGTTGTGAATGTCTGTAGATTGTATCTTATTTTTAGTTTTTGTTTTCTTTCACGTTAATTTTATAAGGGAATCTTGAATAAAATACTTTTATTTTTTCACAATCTTTCAATGCCAGACAGAATCCACATTCGCTGCAGCCAAATGGCCTTGCAGATCAGAAAATCAAGGAACAAATCGTCCTGCACCCAGACGAGAGAGAGACACAAGACAAGCCCGCCAAGAGTACGGGCCCGAGAGGGAGGGAGACAGAAAGAAAGACAGAGAGAGAGAGAAAGAGAGAAGGACACCAAGGGGTGCGGAACCGGGGAACTATTTACATGGAAAACGGGCGATCTCCCCAGACTGTATGCCCGTTTCACTGTCACCTGGATACCTCTTGGGGGATATCCTGTATATCCTCTTGGGGGATATTCTAACAACAAGTGATTATAAGACGATCTGTCAAAGTGCAATGAAATACAATATGCTGGACTTACTGTACTTACTGTACTGTACTTAAGTACTACTACTGTAAGCAAAAAAAAGGGGTTTTGGAGGGGGATGGTGTCTTTCTCTGGAAGACTTCTACTTTGAAAATACCTGTGAAACCGGTTTAATTCGTCACAGCCAGCACTCCTGCAGAGAGTGATGAAAACTGCGCTGTGCCAGGCGAATGCACATAATGTTGGGCTTTCAGGGGATGGATTTGCGCCCTACAGTTCAACCTCCGGTACCGCTGTGTACTGTACATACAGTACGAACATGTGTTATTTTTAAATATAAAAAATGTCAATAAACTGTAGTGTCCATAATATTTGCTATTTTAGTTTTTCAAAGAAGTGTTTCTGTTTAAAGAAAACTCATAGTGATTGCTGGATTTGAACACCCAACCTCACGTTTATACAGTACTATAAATCGGTCGTTTAAGCCGTGACGCCACCAAGGCACCAAGGTGCTTAAAATGTTTAAGGAGAAGTTGAGTATTGGTGCTTATTTTTTCTTTACAATACCAATAACAGCAACATACAGTTTACATAATATGTTTATGTTCCTAAATTAATATCGTTTATGACCTTTATGACGTTCGTTATGCTCCTCTGCGTTTTATGCTTAGCTACTAAAATTTCCCTTTAGTGGTAAAATTCCATATAAATATTCAATACTAAGCGGATTAAAATGTGCACAGTAAAGAGATTAAATGATTAAATCTTTTCACTAATGACCTTTACACCACATTATCTTCCGTGTCGCATTAACATTGGAATGTTTTTTTTTACAAGTGTCAAAAGAAGCAATACACAACCTGTCTACTCTATAACTCTTCAGTTTACAGAGAAATTCCACCTGAACATCACAACATTGTCCAATAATACTCTTCTGGTGTCTAATTTTTAGTTAAGCAGGATTTGAGTTACAGACCATAACATACCAAAAAACAGAATCCACCTGCGATTCGGGTGTTAACAAAATGTGTTTACAAAGAAAGTGAAATACACTAATACTACCAGCTATATAGGTACATAGATTTTGATATTTAGATCCTTAAATTAATATAATTATTAATTTTTTTAGATACGTGATTACATATTCTCGATTATAAAACAGATAATTCCGGTCCTGGAATCTGACTGGCTGACACCCTTCTGAAGCGGTACCATAATCTGTGGTATACGGACGCCCCTGAAATTTGACTTTTTACTGTGTGATAAATTTTTAAGACTACTTCTAAGTGTAGATGAGAAAGCGTAGATAAAAAAGCTTGGATTCTCATGTATCTGGTACAAGTATCTTTTAAAACAGTCTTTGTTGTGCTCTTGAGGATCCTTGTGATATTTTAAGCTCTGGCTGAATGATAAGTGTCGCAGTTTAAATAATTTTCGCTCTGGCTGAATGATAAGTGTCGCAGTTTAAATAATTTTCGTTGTTAGAAATTATGAAACACTCTGTTAAAAGTGTAGCGGCAATGCTTGTTAATAAGACAGAATTAAGTGTTGCTGTGCTTTTCCAAATGAGGCCCCATCTCTCTCTTCATCTCTGTGGTGCAGCCACAGAGAAGCTATTCATGCAGGCTGATTTAAAGATGTTTTCTTTTGATAAGGGACAACTCCCAAATGGGGATGCACTTAGCTAAGCCTGGCTATCATGATCAATGGTCATCCATTGGCGCCTATCTGTCTAGGGAGTGCCAAATGGACATCTGGACTGCATTCCTAAGTGTCCTAAGTGCAACACCACGTGGGTCTCCCATGCCTGTCAAAATCTCAACCAATCAGCACACATCTGTGTCTTGGTCAAAAAGGTAGCGCAAGCTCAGGACAGAGCTCTCCTTGGCCATTTTCGCGCACCCCCAGAGACAATCACGTGACAACCGGTGTTGTCTGCACTGGGACTTGGACTTTGTTCTAAGCACGAAGCCGAGGATCCAGTACGTACTCAAGAATTCTGCAATAACCAACGTGAATGCTCCGCTTGATCAACAGCAGCATACAGTTGGACCCTCGTCGACAACCTGAATAGCTTATTCAGAAGCAGCGCTGGACCGTGCAAAAGAGTGACTTGCGAGGACCCGTGGTCATACTCTGTGCACTCTAGAGACTTTCTACTAGTCAGCTGGACTACTGGTAGACTCCTGGGAGTAAGAACTGCCCTGCGCACCGCAGTTAGATTCCCCCGCCCGTCCTACTCCGAGCTGCACCTCGACTGGTTGGCTGGTAGCCAGAGGACGCCTGGATAACGCCTATTGGATCACCGCTGGAACAGAGGTTGCAACAGAGCCTGTCAACTCGTTTGGTATTCGTGCCGGAAAATCCTAAATCCATACACAGTGGATAAGTAAACCCCATGTCCTACATTGCGTCTCCAGAATGTAATTGTTACCTCAACACAAGTTGTTATCAATTTAATTCATGAGTAATGTATTTCCTTCCGAGTCTAGTGTAACAGTGGGTAATAACACTGATTAGCGATTTGGTATAGCCGAACGATATATTAAGGTATATTCTCTGTTGTGTATCTCTTTGTGTTTGCATCTCTTCGAGATTATATACCTTGAATATTGATAACTCTCACAGTAAGGTCTGCCACCTGTATCCAGGCATATTCGTGTATTGAATCCGTGAGTGTGCATTGTTAGTTGTTCTGACGATTGATTTTCTAAAAGCCACAACGAGCCACCTCCTGATTACTGTTACAGTTAATAATTGTCTCAGTAAAATCACAAAACCACTACGTTTATATACTTTGTGAAAAGTGATCGTTTTAACCTTTTCTGCGAATACGCTCATTATTGGAGTAAACAAAGCATACTTTTAGAATTTGAGTGAACTTTTAGAATTCGATTAATAGGGAATATAATATGGAATTGCATATCTAAAGAAATTAATAACGATACAATTATATTCATGTACTGTAACACAGACAGTAGTTTATACACATATCTATTGATATGTGTAAGGCTGTTTCACTGCTTGGCACCTGACTGTGTCAGTGGCATGATGGTTTAAGTGATTTACTTATAAGTGAGAGGTCGGGTGTTTTCTTTTAACAAACATTTCTTTGAAAAACTAAAATAGCAATAGCAAAATAGCAATATTATGGACACTGTCATGGAAATATAACTATCAAGGAAGCCACAAGAGAGAGTTCTCACCTGAGTAAGGTCTTCATTTCAATATTGCAATATTGGGAGCCCTGCTGCCACTTCGCAAAGTGCAACCAGAGACTCAATTTGTTACAAGCAGTACAGGGTTTTTATAAGATGTTGCGCTGTTAGAGAAAGCTCAGCACTGTGTCCCTTCTAAAACTTCCCCTTTCCCTAAGACAAAACAGGTTACATCATAAAACGAAAGAAGAAGCACCACTAGATTTCTTATTCAAAGCTTATCAGTTACTTTCGGCTAATTCTAACGACCAAGACAGCATATATTGTTTTGTTACATTGTCTTCTAAAGTAACCTAAACAGTGTACTTTGTTGACGCACTGTTTTCTAAAATTTTGCACGTACTGTAGCACAGCAATTACATCCTTGAAATATATTTTCTCAAAGCACCAATATATTTTTTACAAAGCTCTCTACATTTTAAGAATCAATTTACTTATTAGATTTCCATTTCAACACTCTATTGACTTTTTTGTATTTCTAAATATCACAACATGTTCGAGTCTAAGGCATTTATTAAAAACAACGAATAGTTTCAAACTGCCACTGATATCATTATCATCAATATGTGAACAAAGTGAATCCTGTTTTTTTATGGTCCGTAGCTCAAATCCTGCTTAACTAAAAATTAGACATAAGAAGAGTATTATTGGACAATGTTGTGAGGCTAAAGAAATCAATAACGCTATTAATTCAAAGATCTAAATATATTTAACGCATACATCTGACATTAGAGGGTGTGTCTGCTCGCCCGCGCGGTGACGTCAACGTCTTTCCTTCTGAATAGCTACAGTAGAAGGAACCTGTACCGTTTGGATCCCTTTAGATCTCCCTTCAGATTTAAAAGGTTATTAATAATATCTTCAGTGTCGCATTAACATTGGAACATTCTTCCAAGTGTAAAAAGAGGCGATACGCAACATGTCTCCTTCATACATTTTCAGTTTACAGACCGTACAAGATCATTTTTTATGAATAATGTCTTCCGTATCGCATTAAAATTGGAACGCTTTTCACAGATGTAAATCCACCTATTTTCTAACCGCTTTATCCAGGACAGGTAACAGTTTCACAACTCACCCTCCCCCCTGCCTTTCTGACTTTATTTTTAACCTTTTTGTGCCCGAATTGCAGCGGGTAAGACATTTTTCCAAGAAAGATCCGATGACGAGGAAGAAACATTACCCGTTTTCATGCACAAAAAGTGGTTATTAACTATCAAAACCTGTTTTTATCGCTTTTAAAGTCATGCAATTTAAAGTTAAAGACTTAAGTCTTAAGTCTTAACTGCAAGTTAAACAGGAACACATCATTACATCTCATTTTCTATTTTTTTTAAATTAAAAAATTTAATTGCCCAGGGGCGATTATAATATGATGGCATTATTATATAGGATGGACACAGTGACTCAGGCACTCGTTGAATGAAAAAACGGTGCTTTATTTTTCAGTACAGCTGAGTACATAGAGAGAGAGACACACACACACTCTTTTTCATATATAAGATATATTAGATATTTTAAATATATAAGATCTAATGATGTGTTCCTGCTTAGATATTGCACGACTTTAAAAGCTATAAAAACAGGTTTCCATAGTTAATAACCACTTTTTATGTGCGAAACACGGGTGATTTTTCTTCCTCCTGATCAGCTTTGAATCTGTGTACACTGTAAGGGTTTTTTCTTCTTAAATAAACGTTTAAAATATACGTTTCGAATAGAAAAAATCATATTCTGTTGTCTTCCTGGTATGTAGAACAAATCAGCAGGTCTTTTTTTCCCCAATCAGAGGATCACCACAATTCACACTCAACCACATCACAGATCTGCCACACACACACACGCCTCAGGACGGTGACGTCACTGCCTTTCATATGAATCCTTTCATATGGAAACATTTTGACACTGCGCTTAACAATCTTAGGAAAATCACAAAACAAGCCTGTTAGCCTGGTTTTTGCCTAAAAAAATTGCGCCTGAGAAAGTGAAGTAGTATTAACTAGCAAAGGTGTTTCGGAGAAGCAGGCATAATAAGTAATTCAGGCTTTATGAACTCTAATAATTAAAAACCCTTATTAATCGAATCCCGGGTGTGAGTTCATAAAGCCTTAATTAAGTACTATGCCAACGCCTGTGAAACACCTGATCATCTACTCTAAAGATTTCAGTACTTTGTGTATATTCTAATTTCAGTGGGGGCGGGGTGTGTGGGTACAGGTTTGGTTGAAATTGCACTGGCTGGGCGAACGATATATTTAATTTTTAAAAAAGAAATAAAAAATTAGATATAATTATATAAACATTTACTGCAATACATTTACTTTGGTGGGTAAGATTATATAATCAAATTTGCATACAGTAATTTGTGGTATGACGCGAAATGGAACGTTATGCCACATTTTGATGTGATACGCCCACGTTATACTGCAGTGGACACCGCTTGTTTTGAATGGCTGCATCTGTATGCCTGTTTGCTGACACTTTAGTATTTTTTAATCTGTAAATTGATCTGTAAATTTAATCTGTAATATTTGTATGAGAGAGGATGGGTGAAATAAGAGATGCCAGGTAGCAGACACTGAAAGAGAAGGCTAGAAAGGTTAGAAAGGTTGAAAAAGCAAGAGAAGATGTACAGACAAAAGATCTCCTACCAGTAGAGTTAAAAAAGTGAAAGGGACTTGGAACAGTGAGGAAGAAAGAAATGAACACCTGAAAAGCTGAATTGTGGACCTAAAGCTTCCTGTATTAACTATATAACTTGAAGTAAAAGTAAAAATGGGGGTTAAATTAAGTCCTTTCTGCTTGAAGATTAGACTTCTAAGCAACAGGAGTTTATGGCAGGAAAGGGAGAACTGATAAGGATTCCAGATGCGAGCTAGGAGAGCTAGGGAACCCCCTGGGGACTTAGTCCCTGACCATTTGGCCAAAAAGCTGTAAACTGGCCAAACACGTGACCTCCCCCCTTTACCATAATAATGAGTGACATCAGAAGCGGAAAGGAAAGGATATATAAGCCTAAAGTTTGTACCAGTACTTCGAACAATACTTGGGTTTTGTTGTTTCTTGCGGGAAACAAGACTTTGGCTTTATTGTTCCTTGCATTCAATAAACTCTTCTGTCTAACTTCACCTCGGGATCCAGAACCTTATTCTTTCTGTTATAACAAACTGATATAAAGGATAGAGAAGAGTTAAGATAAGGATGAAAATAACAATAAAAATTTCAATTTTTCAATGTAGGTGAATGGGTTTAGCACAGAATAACTGACTGAGTTGTAATCTGCAGGCCATAAGAAATGGCAGATACTGTAAGATTAGACAAAGATTGTTTGGCAACACCAGACCCTGTAGTAAAAGAAAAGTCACAGTTTAAAAGTAAGTTCTATTTTCTATTATTGTGCTATTTTCTCAGCCACGATTAGAAAAAATGACCTGCTTATCTGCTTCACTCCACAGGAAGAAAGGAGAGCATTTTTTTTCTGTATGAATTTACTAAATTAAAGTGCTTAGAACATTTAATTAAAAATTAAAAACTTACAGTGTACACAAACATTATAAGCTGATCATGAGAAAGAAAAATAATCTGTTTCTCATGCATATTAAGTGGCTTTTAACTATCTAAATCCAGTTTTTATAGCTCTTAAAGTCATGCAATTTCTAAGTTAGGCAGGGACATGTCATTGTTTCTTATTTAAAAGAATCAGTGCTGCCTATTGTGCCGTATAGTATATGATATATATTTTTATATTTTCCAAAGACTTCAGAACGCTCCGAGTGACACATACAAAATGTAGCATAATGTGTGCTGTGGCGAAAAAGCTGTTGAGCACTGAACTCTTCTTTTCTCCTGTCAAAAGAATTTAATATGTAGATTATTCTTATCTGAGTAAAAATAGAAAATACAGTTAGAGTTTTACATTTTACATTGATTTTAAATTAAAGAGAGCTTGAACCCATTGAGTTTATTATCTCTACACATGTTGTCAAGTATTGACATCTGAAACCCTGTGTCTCATAAATAGATGTTTTAATAAGAAAGTGAAGGTTATGAAAACCAGAAAAAACAAATTACATTGAACAAGATATAAGTTTGAAATTATTTATTATTCTTAAATTGATATTGTTAATCATGACATAACATATATGTTATTATAGTTCAGTTTCAGTGGTCTTTTTAATACCACTTTGTTATCATAAATTAATAAGTATTTATAATATATATGATTTCATTTTTAGGCTTGATGTCAAGGCTTATTTTAAATTGCACCACTGGGATGAATAAGGTATTTTGAATTGAATTAAACCAATTTAACTGTTTTTTATTGACAGTATTCACATTTGCTCATTCATGTTTTTTATTTGATTAATATCATTTAACATTGAACACATTGTGATTTATAAAAACAATAACAAGTCAATTTAGTGTACATAATATTTACTATTTTGTTTTTTTAATGAGTCTTTATTTGTTAAAAGGAAAACTTGTTCCCTGAGAGGGAATCAAACACAGATCTTTGGGGGTGAGGGGCATGCACCAACTCACTGTACCAAAGTACTGGTACTTGGAAATGTAACTGACATGGACAGATCAAAATGTTTATGAAGTAATCACAAGTGAATGAGTCAAAGAAATTGATGCAGATGTTTAGAATGAAAGTGGAATACGGTAATACTACCAGCTACATACATTTATTATATTTAGATCCTTAAATCAATATAGTTATTAATTTCTTTAGTTACAAGATTCCATATTACATTCTCTATTACGTGGATTTAAACATGTACAGAAGAAAGATTAAATGAAACAATTGTTTCACTAACATCTAATGCACCACAAGTCCCAACTATTGATCACCAATGAATTACATACTGCAGTGCACCTCAAGACCTTTACAGTTTGGAAGAAATACCGTGCATTCTGAGTGGCTACATCTTTATCTCATACCTGAAGAAGGCTCCACAGCCGAAACATTGTCTTTTCTTTCTTCTTTTTTTCAGCATGGAATAAACCTATTACTTGTTCCTTTGCAGCCTACGCATGCTGACGTAGCTACCCACCTGAACTACTACAGCCTACATCTTTAAGTTTACTTGCGTCATGCATATATTTGTATTTACAGTATAAGGTGTATTCTTTTTTTCTTTATTGTGCTTGCTTCCCTCTCTTTTTAAGATCTTAAACGGAAGAAAGTGATTTCATAGATTTAAGTGACACACTATTTGACACCTATCAATTACCACACTTCAGAGATTATATGTGAGGTCTTTGAAAGGGATTGAGTTGCTGAGGACCAGATCTGATGGAAAAAAACAGAAATGAAAGACAGGAGACACAGAGAATAGCACAAAGGAGAGAGCAAGGAAAGACAAAATGCCACAACACCAGTCAATCTGCATACAGGTATCAGATATTGACAGTGAACTTCCTGATGTGTAATCCCTAGACTGAGATGATGTCTCCTACCTTGTTTAAACATACTCCAGATGTTATTCATCATGTTTGTATCCAATACTGGTTCTGGTATGAATTCTCGAGGAGTAATGTGGACATTTAAGGTTAATGTTCTAATGACAAGGGACATCACTTAACTCTGTTTTGTTTTGAAGGCAACAATGCCTCAGGACCTCGGGACCTTCAAAAAGGGGGGATATGTAGCGGCAATGCTTGTTAATAAGGCAGAATTAAGTGTTGCTGTGCTTTCCCAAATGAGGCCCCATCTCTCTCTTCATGGCTGCACCACAGAGAAACTATTCATGCAGGCTGATTTAAAGATGTTTTCTTTTGATAAGGGACAGCTCCCAAATGGGGATGCACTTAGCTAAGCCTGGCTATCATGATCAATGGTCATCCATTGGCGCCTATCTGTCTAGGGAGTGCCAGATGGACATCTGGACTCCATTCCTAAGTGTCAGGAGTAAGTGACTCATATCTCACCTTGATCAACCAATCAGGGACTGGTAGGGCCAAGTAACCCACGTGGGACTCTGATGCCCATGGAACTTTCAGCCAATCAATGAGCTGAGGTTCCTAAAAGTAAAAACAGGCAACACAGAGCTCCGAAGGATCTTTTTCAAAAGAGAATTCTAAGGAGAATTCCAGGGGTGCGAGACAATTCCAGGCCAGGACAGCCAAGGAGCAGAAAGGCTCCCAAGGGTAGGACATTCTCGCAGCGCGCCTCCTGACCATCCTGAGACTCAGCCCGGACAACCACGGAACGGCCAGTGTGTCCGAGTGCCAAAACTTTCCTCTGTTCTAAGAGTCTAGAGCAGAGGTTGCCAGAGAGTAGCCAGAAGATCCACCCAAGGTTAGCATCAGCAGCAAGCCTCGTGAACAGGTCGGAACTGTGGACAGCTGAATCACTATTCAGAACTAGCGCTTCATCAGGAACAAACCGGTCCTCTTCCTGACTTGCTGGGACCCACAGTCATCTTTTCTCCTGTGCACAAACTCTTGCTAGTTTCAACCAAAACTAACTAGCTGGTCTTCAGAGAGCATCAGCAGAGCACCGTCGCAAGCCGCACAGCACAGCCTGGCACCAAGCCAGAGAGAGCGGATTGGACAGCAACAAGCCTGCAACTGTTTCTTTGTGCCCACAGGAGATCTGAATCCCCAGAGATTGGATGAGTATTCAACTTCACTGCATTACAGCTCGAGAATTCAATTGTTATCCCAACCAGTTGATATCAATTTAATTCCTAAGAGTTATGTACTTGTTTTGAGTATCTAATGGAGAAGTTATAACCAAGTTCATTTACGAAACGGTCTAAATGAATGATATACCAAACATATGTCCTCTTGATATATGTAACTGTTCGTAACTGAATGAATATATATTTTTGTATTCTGATAACCCTCACGATAAGATCTGTTAGATTTACATGCACATTTTATGTATTAATAAATGTATTCACGTGTATTAGTGCCTGTGTGTGTGCTTTGTTTGAGTTATATCGCATGGTTGGATTCTAAGGCCATTAAAAGAATCAATTTTGTGATTTACTGCTACAATTAATAATTGTCCTAGTAAATGCCCAAGCCCCTACAGAAATGGTGCCTCGTGTTAGCACACTACACAGGCATGGTCTCAAGTATCCCCCAGGTTGTTTATGTCTTCTTTTCCCTGGACATTTCACCTGGGACATTCCCACCTCTCACTCAATTCAGCAGCCGTATCACCCCGCAACTCACAACTGGCAACCCACTGAAGCACTAAGCAGGTGTGATCCTGGTCAGTATCTGGTCAGGTTGTGTTAGTTGTGTTCTGTTAGTTAGGGTGCTCACCCTGTGGTATATGTTGGTCCTAATGCCCTAGTATAGTGACAGGGACAGTATACTGCAAAAAGGCGCTGTCCTTTAGATGAGATGTAAAACCAAGGTCCTGACACTCTGCGGGCATTAAAAATCCCAGGTGCTTCTCGAAAAGAGTAGGGGTGTTACCCCAGTGTCCTGGCAAAATTTCCTATTGGCCTTTATCGATCATGGCCTCTTCATAATCCCCATCTTTGAATTGGCTTCATCCCCATTACCTGCAAAATGCTTTTAGTGGTGTTTCCAGAAAAGCATTATATAAGTGTAAGGAATTATTATTATTATTATTATTATTATTATTATTATTATTATTATTATTATTATTATTATTATTATTATTATTATTAAGTCCTGGTGTTCTGTCACAGGACCATCTGTGGATATTTTAAACCAGGCCAGAGGAAGGAGAGTGTGCAGTCTTTCTCCTTCTTTGTCTATTTGTCATGTTTTTTTTTTTGCTAGGGCAGAGGAACATACTGTAGAACAAGACAACCAATGAACTGTTAAAGGTTTTGGTTTCCTATGGCTAGATGGCTGTACTGATCCAATTAAGATTATCAGGAGTACAGAGGGCAAAAAAACAAAACAAAAACCTGTTGCAGATATTTTAAAGGAAGGAAAGTTTGGTTAACATCAACAAAATGATATGAGGTGTCCTTTGGATTTTTTTTCCTTTTTTAAATTGCGTTTATGACATTGGAGCCAAACAGAGAGAAATGCGACTCTCCATAGAGTAAAGAAGGCTCTCTGTGCTTTTTTTTTTCTGGTCACTTGGGACTAGATTATTTTTTTTCTGTTCGCATGTGCCCTTTGTGGATGCCACTTTTGTAATTATGAATTTCTACAGTAATAGACCAGCAATTATTGACAAGTATTAAATACGCATCATGTGCTGATCTATGGATGTATTGGTAACTCTGAGGGATCTCAATGCTGTATGGAGAGAAAAGTCCTGGCACCTTTATAATTGCTAAGTGGCAAAATCTGCCACAATGCACATAATAACCACTGTGAAGGAGATTTTTCCACAACTTTAGCAATGAAACAATCCATAACACCACAGCATTTCCACACGTCTGCCATATGAACTGTCAAGGGTTAAAACATAGATCTGCAATCTCTTCACCACTTCAGCAGAATCTTCAGCCTTAGATCTCCACCCTCACTTTTTACCCAGTACTCCACTGTGTAAATAATAAGATAGATGTGCCTCATGAGCTTTTAATATAAAACAGACTGTTTAACTTTCATTGAGTATCCACAGAGGTCAGCTTGTACAAACCCTGTTCTTGTATGCTAGAATTACACAGGTTTTCTACACATATTTCACTTTAAACTAATTACGACCTAATAAAAAAGTGACCTGACTACTTACTCTGATTGTTAATTCAGTTAGCGATTAAGTGGAATGAAAATCAGTGGAGAGTGGCACAGAGGCACAGTGCTTAGCATTGCTGCTTCACAGAACAGAGGTCTTGGTTCAATTCTGGAACTAGGGTGCCAACTCTGTAGTGTTTGTATGTTTTCTTTATGTTCAAGTGGGTTTCCTCCAGGTGCTCTTTTTTCCTTCCACTTTCCAAAGACACACTGGTAGGTTAATTGGCTTCTAGGAAAAGAGGCCCTGGTGTGAGTGTGTGTTTCTGTCTGTGTGTGCCCTGCAATAGATTGGCTTTATTGTCTAGGATGTATCCTCCCCCAAGACCCCGACGCTCATGTTGAATAAAGGAGATAGAAAATGGATGGATAAAAGATCAGTGGTTACTATATCTCAGATACTAATGTTGCCCATCATTGTTCCAAAATATCAGACCCAAAAAGTCTAGTACCTAAATAAAACAGCCACATTTTCTGAATATAACAAAAATAATTAGAGAATTAAATTGAATTAGATTTTATTAAATGTATCTCACTCAACAACTGGGCAAAATTTGGCCTCCTGCACCATTCTGTTCAAGGTGTGCTAGTGATTTCCCAATAATTTCTGTAAAATTCCATCAGTGGTCAAAATAAATTCTGTCAATGGCAAGCTATATTTGAACAATTCTGGGATCAAGCAATTTGCTGAGATAACCAATGTGACAAATTCTATAGTTCTATAATTCTATAGGAATTCTATAGTTGGTAGGCTTGCTTGATTTTCATTAGAAGCACATAAATTATGGTAAAAGCTACATCAATGACCAATTTTCTCTTTGTGTGTAGGATGAGGATGTCTTAAAATTTGTGTATGGTGCCTTACTTCAGTATACCTTGAAACGTTTTGATTCAAGCACCTGTGTGGTGTAGTATTTAAGAAGACTTTTGTCATGGTAGTGATTGGTCATAAATTATTCAATAAATTATAATTTTGTCTCTTGTCTCTGCTATTCTAATTTCTGTTTCAGGTTTACTCCTTGCAAATCATTATGGGATTATCATAGATGACTGTAAAATGTGGAATACAAATTGGAATATTATTCCACATGCCAATCAGCTATTTGTAGATGTTCAGAATTTTCTGATGGGTTCACTATGCAGTGAAGACAGGTGTCATCCCACATTTTTCATTGGAAACAAATATGGTGAATAAGTGAAGAAATAGCAGAATCTAGTAGCGGGAAGCGTTGCAAAAACTGTTGAACAACCCAAACCCATTCTTCTGTTATGAGACATGGACCATTAACATGGATAAGGGAATAATAACTTGAAATGAAATGCTATCCTAGTGTTCTGTCACTGTTAGACCAAGAGAACACAATGCAAGTCAGTAGGACACATGGCAAAAGCAGACAATAAAACAACAATAATAAATCATGACAAAATGGGATTCAGAATGCTAATTTAGGACAAAGATAAGTAATTTCAACACTGTTTATTAGTAGGCAATGTAATGAATAAATTATACAAATTAACTTGATAGTGTGTAGTGATTTAGTTTTTTTCATTAGGAATTAGCATAGTAAATTCAAAGAGTACCTTATGGCTACTGGGAATTGATCTACTACAACAAACAGCAATGTATAGTACACACAAAATTATTATAGTACAGTTCAACACAGATTATTAATTTTTACTAATCTGATGTGATACACAAAAATGCTTGATGAAACACTCAAGAATTACATGATGTACTACTAATAATTTAAATTCAATATGTTGGTTTCTTTCGTAAACCATTACTTTCATAAAGTAATATTTATGAAACATGATTCTCCAATACAAAAGTGTAAACTTGAATGTATAGTTTTAGAATTTAGAACACTTCCGCAGGTGCATTGCTGATGAAGTTTTAAAATATTCAATAGGGATAGCAGGGACAGCCCTAAATTTTTGGAGGCCCTTGGCGTGATTTGGGCCCCTCCAGATCACAATTTGCACATACAGATGCAGCCATTCAAAATGCGCGGGCGATACCGCATTATTTTCTGGTACGCTGTACGCAGTCTACCGCGAGTTACCAGTAAATACCGTGAGTTACCAGTAAATACCACTAGCAAAATAATAGTATCTGGAATTTCCGCAAGGTGGAGCTAATAAAGCTCAACCTCTCATGTTTGAGCTGTCGCCATCAAAGTCTTTAATGAAGATATTACTAATAGTATTAATAATGAATGACCTTAGACAAGCTGTAAGTGTAAACTCAAAGAATTGCCCTGGTCCACATTCTTTTTTTCATTGACTGTCTTTGTAAAAGTAACACCACAGCATTTCACAATCACGCATTTGTTTTCAATCACGCAAAGTACAGTAATTTTTGAGAATCGATTCACCATGCCTTTCACATGCTCATAAAAGAAATTGATTTAGGAACATAAACATATTACCGTATGCAAACTGTACTGTATACAGTATGTATATGTATATTTAATGTCTTAACTGTGCCCGTTTAAGTATTGAATATTTATTTGGAATTTTACCACTGAAGGGAAATCTTAGTGCTTGAGCATAAAAAGAATAGGAGCATACTGCAACGTGTGTGAAGCCCATAAACGATATTAATTTTGGAACATAAACATACAGTAAACATACACGAAACATGGTTTCATTATGACCAGAATCGGTCTTGAGATATTTTTAACTTGATTTACAGGATTTGAGAGGTATGTCTTGACACCGATACTACGTAAATACTGCTCACGTATATGTTTCTAGGTTTCTATTATGCATTTCATACGGTCAAATTACTTTTGAGCAACTGATAAGAAGCGCGAAACAGTATGCCCAGGGCATTTTAGTTTTCGTTTTGTTTTAATGCAGTGCAGTGGATTGATTAGAGATATCAAGTACATACAAGTCATTTTTTAAATGTTGTAGTTCGTCTTGTAAAAATGTTACGAGTACATCATCTGTCAACAATTACACAGGTTCTGTTTCCATATTGCATATTGGATTTTGGTTACGTACAATTATTTTCTAATTTCACGTTGTGAATATATGATTTGGGCAAACAGAGCCGCAAAGAAGTACATTATGGGTTGTTGGTTTTTTTGCAGTTTTATCTAGAACAAGCGTTGCTTAAACCTTTGTCTGATTCTTGTGAAACTATCCACACGACAGTTACCTAGGAGTTGACTTCAGTGATGTCACTGATGGGATGTTTAAAAAAATCCATCCACTGTAAAATGTCTTCTCCAGTTGTCCTGCATATGTATTCGCTAATGAAGCTGTGTGTTCTGAGCCTGGTTCTCTACATTTCTGTATGAACCAGCTAAGAGGGCTAAAGACAGCTTGTGTTTAAATTGAGTGTAAGGTAATTTATGCTTCTAAAGTCATGGTCAGCATTTATTATTGTACTGTGCTGTAAACTTGTTCTGTGCCTAATTACATTATTTTATAGCTTTATCTAATCTGTACATTGTCTGTCGATAATGTTTCTGTAGTGCTTTTTCAGCACTCAGCATGTGACCGCGCCGGTGGCGCTGTGGGTTAGGTTCCTGACTCCCATGTCACACGGTCTGTGATTGAATCCCATGGAACTATGACTTTATTTTTTAACAAACATTTCTTTGAAAAAATGAAACGTTTCCCTTGGTCAGAGATTAAATAAAACCTCACTCGCACCAAACAAATTTATATTTCTAAATATCACAACATGATCGAATTTAAGTCTTTTTAATAACAATGAATAGTCACCTATGCGTTACAAAATAAACATTTATATTGATGTAGCGGCGAGGCTTATTAATAAGGCAGAATTAAGTGTTTCTGAGCTTTCCCAAATTAGGCCTAATTTCTCTGTTCATCTCTGTGGTGCAGCCACAGAGAAAGAATTCATGCAAGCTGATTTAAGATGTTTTCTTGTGATAAGAAACCAGCTCCCAAAGGGGGATGCACTTAGCTAAGCCTGGCTATCATGATCAATGGTCATCCATTGGCGCCTATCTGTCTAGGGAGTGCGAGTTGGACATCTGGATTGCATTCCTAAGTGTCAGGAGTAAGTGACTCATATCTCACCTTGATCAACCAATCAGGGACTGGTAGGGCCGAGTAACCCACGTGGGACTCTGATGCCCATGGAACTTTCAGCCAATCAATGAGCTGAAGTTCCTCCAGGTAAAAACAGACAACACAGAGAGCCTGAGAGATTCAGATTCAGATTCAGAAAACAAGATTCAGAAGGGATTCTGGAGAGGATTCTGTGGACTGTTCTAAAGGGAATTCAAAGGAGAATTCCAGGGCAGGACGGCCCAGGAGCAGAAGGCTCCCAAGGGCAGGACATTCTCGCAGCGCGCCTCCTGACCATCCTGAGACTCAGCCCGGACAACCACGGAACGGCCAGTGTGTCCGAGTGCCAGAACTTTCCTTTGTTCTAAGAGTCTAGAGTGGAGGTTGCCAGAGAGTAACCAGCAGCAGGCCTCGTGAACAGGTCGGAACTGTGGACAGCTGAATCACTATTCAGAACTAGCTCTTCATTAGGAACGAACCGGTCCTCTTCCTGACTTGCTGGGACCCACAGTCATCTTTTCTCCTGTGCACAAACTTTGCTAGTTAAAGCCAACACTAACTAGCCGGTCAGTGAGCATCAGCAGCGCACCGTCGCAAGCCGCACAGCACAGCCTGGCACCGAGCCAGAGAGCGCGGATTGGACAGCAACAGCCTGCAACTGTTTCTTTGTGCCCGCAGGAGATCTGAATCCCCAAAGACTGGATGAGTATTCAACTTCAATGCATTACAGCTCAAGAATTCAATTGTTATCCCAACCAGTTGATATCAATTTAATTCCTAAGAGTTATGTACTTGTTTCGAGTATCTAATGTAGAAGTTATAACCAAGTTCATTTATGAAACGGTCTTAATGAATGATATACTGAACGTATGTCCTCTTGATATATGTAACACTTCGTAACTGATTGAATATATATCTTTTGTATTCTGATAACCCTCTCGATAAGATCTGTTAGTTTAAGGCATATTCTATGTATTTATAAATGTATCCTCGTGTATTAGTACCTGTGTGTGTGCGTTGTTTGAGTTATGTCGCATGGTTGGACTCTAAAGCCATCAAAAGAATCAACTTTGTGATTTACTGCTACAATTAATAATTGTCTCAGTAAATGCCCAAACCCTACAGAACTGGTGCCTTCAGAGAGCCACTAACATTACATATTTGGCGTCCCTGAACGAATATGAATCACTACATTGATTTGAATCGCGTTTTGATTTAAATCGTAAACGCGTGTTTAAATATATGTGTTTAAAGGCGATATACTGTATAAAAGCGCTGATTCTTATGGAATGTGTTCCGCCGGGGATTCAAAAAATTTATTTTTTTTAATCGCGTGTCTAAGGAAAATTGCAGTATAACTTTGTTCATGCACAAACAGTGGCATGTTACATTATAATTTGGGTGTCTCCTCTTGCCATAAAGCTCTAAATTGCATTTTGAGTGCGGTTTTTGACTTTTTCTAAATTGCAACCCATAAATAAAGCTGATACAGTTTAGACTTACTGTATTCTAAACTGTATTACAGCAGCACATTGGACAATGCAACGTAAATTGCAAAAATGCACTTGGAATCTGTCCAAGTCCTACTACGAAAATGATTTAAACTGCGACACTTATCATTCATCTTTAAATAAACTTTATTTTACATAGCATTCTAAGTGAATAGGTAATTAGATTGCTCATAAACCTAATCGCTTTTTCTACATAAACATAGCGTGATTGGTCTCTGAAAATGCTTTTTCTTTATATTTAGGCTCAGATTTCAACTATAGATCGTATTATTATAAACTTTCTTGGAAAAATGTATTTTATGTGAACCATGTTTGCTATTAATTCATTTAGGGTTAGAATACGTTCATTGTCTTCCAATCAAGTCGAATTGACATTGGAAGCTTGCCACGCCCGGACTGTTACACCAACGCATTAGCATGTTAAAGCGATTTCATTGAGGAGCCTAGCTTTCTTAACTAGTTAACACTGTACTTCGTACTTTGAAAATACCTGTGAAGCCGGTTTAATTCGTCACAGCCAGCACTCCCGCAGAGAGGGGGGTTGTACTCGTTAATATCCGATGACATACAAGTGGAAAGATTACAGATTTTAATCGTCTTTTTTCTGAACCAGGGAAAATCTGATTAGGTTTCTCTATAACAATAATAAAAAACTTTATTTTACATTATTTTACATACCCCGCTTACACATCGCACGACTTTAATAAATCTATTCTTTATTAATACTAAATAAATAATACTAAAAATACTACAGCAAAGAGGTCACTTGATTTTTGGAATAATTCCAAATAGCACAATGATCCACTGGCATCCCTGAAGTCTGTTTAGTCCATAATCTTCCAAATACAATCACTAAGCAATTATAAGAATTATACCATCCTATTTCTTTGTGATGTCCTGTAAAAACTAAACCTATTTTTATAAGGCTTTTACTCAAAAGATTTCCAAACACACAAAGCATTTGTGAAGTACTATAGTATTTCTAAAGGTTACTGGTACAACATCAATCATTAAAGCTTAACAATAATGTTTAGATTGCTGACTATGGACTAACTACATTAACTAACTGCAATGCAACAGTATACATTTTACAAGTAAGAATACAAGTAAGAATACTTACAAGTAAGAATTCTTGCATTTGTAGCCAATTTAATGCGAAAGGTTTTAAGTTTTAACAGAAGAAAACTATGAATATGAAAACAGCCATAAAAACAAAAATTACTGTGCAAATATCAAAAGGCTACTTCAGTAATGAAATAATAATCACAGTAGAAACCAGACACTGTTTACACCATATTGTTAAGAAAGACTCAAGACAGAAATGTTCATGTACAGCTGGAAAAAACAACTTCTAAAACAACAGTGAAGGCTGCAACATTACGCCCATGCTTTTCCACACTTGTAAGGATAACCTTAAAACTTAGGCTGTTGAGTCCAATCAATTAAAGCTGGAGTTCTGCAGGTTGTACAGGCTTAAAAGGTAGATCAGTAGTTTATCTGCAATATAGTCCAGTACAAGTGTTTCTTGGTTTAATTTTCCTGCTTATTAATGCTTACTTTCCTACATTTCCAATGCAGTTCACTATCATTATACACAAAAGCCAAACCATAAACTTTGAAGCTAGCAGACTTCAAGAAAACACCTGTTGGTGTTAAATGGTGAGGTTTTATTATAATCTAAGGTATGAAAACAAACTAGCTACATTTTTAAAACACTTTATAATACACAACTTTTTTGTTTTATCCCAAGTGATTTGAAGCATTTCTGTTTTAATTGAACTTATAGAGTTAAACATTAAACGTTAAACACGCTGTGCAGAAAAGGGGATGGTTGTTAAGCAGACTTTGCCTTTCCTGTTATAAGCTATTCTTTTAGCATATGACAAACATGCCCTTATTATGGCGATATCCTCCTAAACATTGGAGAAATAACTCTAGAAGTTCATTCAAAACACGTGGGGTATTTCGCAGTACACCGCAGTGGGCGTGTCGCATCAAAACGCAGTATCACGCGGTGTATCACGACATACCAGAAAGTATCAGGAATCACCTTGTAAAACCGCCAGGAGGAGCCAATAAAGCTTAACCTCTCATGTACAGCATTTGTGCTTTTAAATTTAAACTGTGTATTACACCATGTTAATCATCAGTCATTAAAAAGTTGGTATATTTTATGAAAGCAAGATTGCTCAGTTGGACAAAAATACACAACCTACCTTTATCATAAATATTTTAATTATGCAGAAATATTTTATGCATCAAAGCCTTTACCGAAGATATTACTAATAGTATTAATAATGAATGACTTTGGACAAGCTGTAAACTCAAAGTATTACGCTTGTCAACATTCTTTCTAACCGTCATTTTAAACGAAAATACTTTATTTTTTTCTAAGACAAACACCACAGCATTTCGTTGATCTAACTAACAAGGACAGGACATTAGCTAGCCAATACGATAAGAAATGACTTTTTTTTGCTAATTTCTTTAGCACATTTGTACAAGCACTTGGAATCTGTCCAAGCCCTACTTTGTCAGGCATTTTCTTTTACTGCAATGGACATAAAAACTCCCTTGCTTTTAACAGAGCGTTACATAATTCCAAGAATCGGCACTTTTAAGAAAAAATACACACCAGTATTCCATTTCTCCCTAAGCATTTTAAGCATCGAAGTCTTTAACTAACATGTGAAATAGCGTGTAAGAAAGTGGTAGTTTTAAGCTTTTCTGTTAATATAATAATGAATCGCGTATCTAAAGAAATTAATAATGACATAATTATATTCGTGTACTGCGACAGGTCTGTGTAGGGCTGTTTCACCTCTCTCTTCATGTGACTTCCCCAGTAGCCCACTGGTCTATGTGCCTGATTATTAATCTACAGGTTGTGTGTTTAAATCCAGCTGGCGCTGCAACTTTTCTTTTAAGAAACATTTCTTTGAAAAAATAGAATAGCAATATTATGGACAATTAATTTACTTTTATATTTCTAAATATCACAACATGATTGAATTTAAGTCTTTTAATAACAATGAATAGTCACCTTCTTCCCTTCTGTCCCTGCTTCTGCTTCCTGCTTCTATTGTGTGTGTGGGGGGGGATTCCTTTAGATCTCCCTTCAGATTTAAAAGGTTATTAATCATATCTTCAGTGTAGCATCTGACCAGTGCAGCTGATCTTTTGCTGCCTGGGTCAACTATCACAAAGTTTTAGAGAACTTAACATTTCTATTATCAACAAATTGTAAATATGACGTTTACATTAGCATTATTAATTTTTCACATGGGTGTATGGAGGATTGTCAGCTGTCACTGACAGTAGACCCCCCCTCTTAGGTTGCGCACATGATCTTTTAAATTTTTATAGAGAAATGGAGGCTGTACAATATTCGTTACAATATAAACATTTATATTGATTTAAATTGCTTTTGATTTAAATCTCAAACGCGTGTTTAATTATATGTGTTTTTTTAATCATAATCAGACAAATGCAACATAAATTGATACAGTATCTTTGTCTTCTAAGAATCTTAATAAACTTTCAACATAGCTTTCTCGCCGTTTAGATTTATTTTTCTTGGGATCTTGGGATCAAACGTGGAAGTGTAATCTATACTAAAAAGGTAGTAGTTCAGGTGGGTAGCTGCGTCAGCATGCGTAGGCTGCAAAGGAACAAGTAATAGGTTTATTCCATGCTGAAAAAAAGAAGAAAGAGAACACAGGTATTCGCTTTCTTCTTTTTTTCAGCATGGAATAAACCTATTACTTGTTCCTTTGCATCTATACTAAAAAGCTGTGCACAACCTGCTATAAAGATACATATTGTAATACTTTCGGGTTTGGATAGGACGGACACAAGAACTCAGAGCTGAGGAGTTAAAGCAAGTTAAAGCCTTTATTTTTCTTCTCCGTCGTCACCTGCCAGCCCGGCTATCCCGCGCCCCCGCCCGTCGACAGCGCGAGCCAACACACCGCCCGCACGCCCGAGAGAGAGAGAAAAAGAGAGAGAGAGTAAGAACCAGGGGTGCAGAAGCAGGGAACTATTTACAAGGAAAACGGATACCTCCCCAGACTGTACGCCTGCTTCACTGTGGGACAGCCGCACTGGTCAGCGGCCTTCCTAAACCCCGCCCTGAGTACTTTCACTCCTGTCCTGCCCCTCACCGCGCACCCCAGCCGGGCCCTCTTCAGCCTCTCACCGGGGCAAATGTATATTTAGATATTTAGACCCGGCGCTTCACCGAGAGAGCGTCTGCATTTATAACTTTGTTTTTAAAATTAGTCAAGCAATATGAAGCGTCTCTTTTTACTTTTAAGTCCCTTAATTATCATTAAGCACAGCCCCGCATCTTGTAAAAATATATTTTCAATGTTCAAATATTCGTTAAATCTGATTATCATATAATAAGTTAGATACAAAACCAAAGAAAAAACAGGGTAAAATATTTTGCTAACAATGTTAACTGTTTATAAATAATCAATTGTATTAACTAAGGAGTAGGATGGCACAGTTATTAGTATGCTTTTTGTTTTGTTTCTTTTTCATAAATACAACAGTAGTACTTGATGTCTCAGTGGCTTTCAAAATTAAATTATGCATGCAAACCTGTGAACTGGCCTGCGATACTGGCCATGTAATACCCTGCATTGTGGAATAATAGTTTATTTTAAAGGATAGAGAAAGCACAGAAAACAGGCAGTTAGATTGATCAGATTAGTATGAAAAGCCATTTAGCAAAGAGGGAATGAGACGAGTGACAAACTAGTATACTTTAGATCTCTTTTTCTGAACCAGGGAAAATCTGATCATGTTTCTCTATAACAATATTTAAAAAAACTTTATTTTATATACAGATGCAGCCATTCAAAATGGGTGGGGTATTTCGCGGCATACCCCGGTGGGCGTGTCGCAGTATCACGCGGTATCACGCAGTATCACGCGGTTAATCGCGTCATTTGACGTCATGCAGGAAAGTACCCGGCATCACCTTGTAAAACCGCCAGGGGAAGCTTAACCGCTCATGTACAGCATTTGAGCTTTTAAATTTGAACTGTGTATTACAGCATGTTAATCATCAGTCATTAAAATGTTGGTATATTTTATGAAGCAAGATTGCTCAGTTGGACAAAAGTACACAACCTACCTTTATCAGAAATATTTATGCATCAAAGCCTTTACCGAAGATATTACTAATAGTATTAATAATGAATGACTTTGGACAAGCTGTATTAATTATTAATGGTTATAACAATAATAAAAAACTTTATTTTACATATCACCTTTAAAAGTGACATTTCAGAGCAATACAGTAGACATAAAAACAGTTAAAAGGACCACAGATTACAAAGGAAATACCCAGACAAACGCAAACGCGTTTTTAATCAAATGCTTTTATTCATTCAGCTGAGAGAGAGAGGGAGACACTCACACCGGTTTTCATTGACAAAAAGTAAGTTTTTTTTTACATTCCTCTTGTCCAACAGGAATGTTTTGTTTGTGGACAGACTGTCCACAAACGTGAGACTGTCTTCCTCAGACTCACATTCCCGAATGTCCCCCGCCCCGGTCAACAACCCTAGGAAGAACACGAAACAGCCTGTTATTAAAATTGTTGCAATTTTGGTCAGTTCTTCCTCTCAGAATTTATAGATTGCATCGATCAGTTCCTGCTTTGTGACAGGCTTAGCAGTTTTCCGAACATAGTCTTTCAGCGAACGCCAAACCATCTGTATCGGATTTAGATCTGGGGATTCGGCTGGAGTTTTCACCCAGGTCACTCCTTCTGCTACAAGCCTCGCCCTTGCTGCTGTGTATTTCGGATCGTTGTCTTGAAAGAGACAGTGCCTGTATACAAAGTGCTCCCTGATGTATGAGGCGGCATGCTGTTTCACCACGACTTCCTTGAAGAATTCACAATCCATAATTCCTTTGAAAATAACAAGTGGTCCCGGGCCTCTTCTAGATATACCCCCCCAGACGTGAACCTTCAGTGGATGTTTGGGTTTTGGTTTGTCCACATATCTCCCCTTTTTACAAAATGACATTGTTGAAAACTGTTCCAGAGCCACTGTTGTTTCGTCAGTGAAAAGTACATCATGAAATGCCTCCCCCTGTTCAATCCATTGGAGCGCTTGTTTGAGTCTTTCCTCTTTGTTTTTTACCCTTATCATGGGGCATCATCAGTTTTTCTGTATCTCCATCGAAGCCTCCTGCGCACTCTTCTTATCGATGTCGGACTAACGCTCGCACCGAGGTCTGCCCATAGCCGTCTTTGGACTTGCATCGCCGGTAGCTCATCATTTTCATCAGTCAGTCTGTCAATAGCTCGCACAATAGGACTTGAAAAAAAAAGAGATCAACACTAAGTTTTAAAAATAATGTGCGTAGTTGTATTTACAAGTAAGATAATTATTTTTAGAAAGTTATTTACCTTTGAATCATCCTCGGTTTAGATTCTCTTTGCCTCCTCTCCCCTTTTGTGCTTTCACAAACGAAGATGTCCATCAAAGCCAAATGCTGTACAATATCTCGTGTTGACTTCCCGTTTCTTTTCATCTTAATTATTTGGTGTGAGAGAGTCTTCGTGATTTTGGCCATAGTCCATCTCTTTACCAAAGCGATACAGTGGTGCAGCCTGAAGTCTGTACCTGTATATAGTATGGTACAGATAAAACTTACACCATACCGATGAGCTAGTACCAGGGAAAGACACTCTTATTTTATTTAAAACACAATACGGCAGGAAATGTGTCTGATGCATCAGCAAACCCGGGCGTAACAATTGTTTCCTTTTTCTGATCATTCACTCTCTGGATACTAGTCTCACCAGCCCTGTTCTTTGTTTCTTGTTATTTGCTGATTATGCCTGCTGCGATCCACTCCTGCTCTCACACCTAAAGAAGACTATTTAAAATTTCTTTGTGCGGCCCATTGTGAAATTAACCCTTGCTAATACATTTGCGGTCTTTTCAAAGTATGTGCTGTCCTTTGACAAAACAAGGCTCGCCAGATAATGTGAATCGAAACCTGTTTTACTAGCTTTTAAAGTCATGCGATGTGTAAGCAGGAACACATCATTATATCTTACATATGAAAAATACATAATATAGCTCCCAAACAAATGCAAACTTGTTTTTAATAGAATGCTTTTATTCACTCATAATCTGACAATTTCAGGAAGACTAAGGAAGGACTAAGGAAGTTGTCATCTGTTGTTGAAGCGTTGTGAGCTCGGTGACTTTGAGACCACTTGTTATCCCAAGTTGTTTGAATCGCCACAATTCAAATAGAGAAAAAAGAGCTGACTGACAAGATTTAAGATGTGGCTGTCAATGTTGGATTAAAAAAAAACACATTGCCCGACGTTAGTTGCATTGCTTGAAAAATAATTTTATTTCGAGAGACTGGATAAGTAATTCAAGTGTTTTTTAACTTCTTGAAAAACAAGTAATAATTTAACAATATGTGCAAATGTTTTATGATATGTTGCTGTTGTGATTGTCTGTGTGAAAATAGTTTTGTGGTGTTTGTATAGATGAAACATTCCTAAAATGTATAAATTAACAAAATTAAAGACAATTAACATCTGTGGAATTCACAAAGGCCAGTGGAACAAACAATTCTCCCAGATATCCAACTGTTGCCCATCACTCAAGAGATACCCTGGATTCTCTCCAGACACAGCTGTATGGGCTCCATCATCCAGGACAGGAGGCTCTACTGTACACAGAGAGGGGCGGGAGGGGGGGGGACAAGCTGATACATACTCTTATAGTTTGATTAATAGGAAATATAATAAAAAAATATAGTACTAAAAATAAGATTCACAACAGAGACTGTCAGAAGATAGGACACAGCGGCTCAGACACCCGCTGAATGGAAAGGGGCACTTTAATGTTCTGTACGGCTAATATTAAAGCCAACACTTTAATATTATTTTCTGTATGTTTAACAATAGTGGGTACTGGCCTAATTTGGCCCTGCACCCTCTCTTAGGTGTTAATGTGTTGTTGTTAAGTGTGAATTTTTACCTGTTTCCCTGAGGTCTGGCTTTTTTTCTGGAAAACCATAACTTTGGTCTTGTCCAGATTGACTGTCAGCACCCAGGTCTGACAGTGCTGCTCCAGCAGTGCCAGGTTCTGCCGCAGCCTCTGTTCTGTGGGCGACAGCAGGACCAGGTTGTCTGCAAAGAGCAGGAACTTGATTTCTGTAATTAATGCAGATCAGAAAATCAAGGAACAAAACAATTATTGCGCCCGGCTCCTCCATGGGCTTTGAAATGCTAATGCGTTGGTTTAACAGTCCGGGTGTGGCAAGCCTCTAATGTCTCCCAACTTCGGTAAAAGGAACCTGCCTTTCATTGGAAGACAATGAACACATTCTAGCCGTACATGAGAATATAGCATAAATACACCAAGGGATTGGGTGAGCTCCCATCACAAAAAAAACTGCAAGCTTGCACTACAGCGACCATAGTACAGTATGGAGACCAAGACCTTTCACGGGAAGAGACGGGGTGCTTCTGCTGCCCCAGCTTCCAAAGAGCGAAGGGTAAGAAAATACAGCAGGCTTCATCTGAAATACGCGATTATAGCGCAAATTACAAGGTATTATTGCCGTTTTGAATTTGACATTCAATTATAAATATTTCTTCGTAGTCTGTTCTTCAAGAAAACACCGCACGGGCGAAACGATCTTTGAAATCTACCACCAGGACAGTAAAAAAGAAAGCGGTAAGATGGATAAAAAGAAAGGTTTATTTTGACGTCTGTTCCGCGACTGATGAATACTACTGTGTGACTTTATTTCTTACATGAATTATGTTATTTTGTCACAGGCTGTGGGTCTCTGCTCTCGGCCACTGGCCAGTGTGCCAACCTGTAGAAGCAGCACCTGTATGGAGACTTTTCGGCAGCAGCGGGAGCAGTACGACGCATTACTGGGGAGGTTTGGGAGGCTAGAGACACTCCTGAAGATGCAAAAGAAGGAGACAGTATGTTCTGGCAGTCAAACAGTTGAGCAGCTGTCTCCCGATCAGTGCCTCTCACCGCCACTCAGGTTGCAATTCCTGGTAGAAGCTCTGCCCCCTGCAGAGCACACACCGCCTCAGGACACTCCATCCTGGCTTCTCCGCTCACCACCACGCAGGAATTGGTTGATGCTGTCCCTGCCGTCTATCTCCCCTCAGGAAGCACCGTTTACAGAGCGGAATTCACAGACGCCAGTGGGACGAATAATTCTCCCAAATATCCAACTGTTACCCATCACTCAAGAGAAAGAGGGGGGGTTGTACTTGCAGTGCATCGGTATAGATGGGGAAGCCAGAGCCAACCGCTACGCCGCCCTCATGTTTCGAAATCTTGTGACTTTTGAAATTTACTGGGGGTGGACCACATCTGTAAATTTCGATGGGTCCAGAGGCAAAAGTGACTTGCCTTGCAATCTCCGGGAAACCATTAGTAACACGGTGAATCGGAGATTCTCAACACTTACTTCGCGCGACTGGAAAATAATTTGTGATCGGATCAACTAAATGCTTCGAAGAAGGAGGCGCTCTTTTCCTCTAGTCTAACAGTCTGTCCACAAACAAAACATTCCCGTTAGACAAGAGGAATGTAAAAAAAACAGTTACTTGTTGTCAATGAAAACCGGTGTGTGTGTCTCTCTCTGCTGGATGTCTCTCTTTCTCTCTGCTGAATAAATAAAAGCATTTTATTAAAAACGCGTTTGTGTTTGTCTGGGTATTTACTGTGTAATCTGTGGTCCTTTTAACTGTTTTTACAGCTACTGTATTGTTTTGAGATGCCACTTTTAAAGGTGATATGTAAAATAAAGTTTTTTATTATTGTTATAGAGAAACATGATCAGATTTTCCCTGGTTCAGAAAAAAAGATCTAAAGTATACTAGTTTGTCAATCTTCTCATTCCCTCTTTGCTAAATGGCTTTTCATACTAATCTGATCAATCTAACTGCCTGTTTTCTGTGCTTTCTCTATCCTTTAAAATAAATTATTATTCCACAATGCAGGGTATTACATGGCCAGTATCACAGGCCAGTTCACAGATTTGCATGCATAATTTAATTTTGAAAGCCACTGAGACATCAGGTACTACTGTTGTATTTATGAAAAAGAAACAAAACAAAAAGCATACGAATAACTGTGCCATCCTACTCCTTAGTTAATACAATTGATTATTTATAAACAGTTAACATTGTTAGCAAAATATTTTGAATTATATTTTGCTCTGTTTTTTCTTTGGTTTTGTATTTAACTTATTATATGATAGTCAGATTTAATGTATATTTGAACATTGAAAATGTATTTTTACAAGATGCGGGGGAAAGTGCAACAACTTATTACAGTGCTAAATTCAATATTATTGATTACTAATAGTTTATGCAAACACCTAACTTTCTTAATTAGATGTATTTAAAACGGTGAACTACATGTAACATAACATTCAGAAATACAATCGAAAATAGTTTTGTGGTGTTTGTATAGATTAAACATTCCTAAAATGTATAAATTAACAAAATTAAAGACAATTAACATCTGTGGAATTCACAAAGGCCAGTGGAACAAACAATTCTCCCAGATATCCAACTGTTGCCCATCACTCAAGAAAAGGAGGGGGGGTTGTACTTGTAGCGTATCGGTATAGAAGGGAAAGCCAGAGCCGACCGCTACGCCGCCCTCGTGTTTGGGGTGCTTATCATTCTCAGTGCATAACAAGGAAGATTAACATAAACATAAACATAATCTCATGGTTAAATAGTCAAGTCTAGCCATGTGTGAGTCTAGTCTCACAGAGCTTCAACAATAGATGACAACTTGTGAGTCAGATTAAGAATGAATAAAAGCATTTCATTAATAACGCGTTTGCGTTTGTCTGGGTGCTGACAAATTAAAAAACAATTACTTTTTGAAAATGAAGAACTGTGTGTGTGTCTCTCTCTCTGCTGGCGTTTGTAATCGTTTTCATTTTTAAATACATTTTAGCAAAGTAATGTACCATAAAAGTATTGTGAGACATATTTGGGTTAACATGTTCAGTGTTCAGTGTGTGGTAATTTGTTTGGTACGAGTGAAGTTTTATTTAATCTCTGACCTAGGGAAAAGTTTTATTTTTTCAAAGAAATGTTTGTTAAAAAAAAAGTCATGGCTCCGGCTGGATTCGAACACCCAATGTATGATGTATACATCAGGAACCTCACCCACAGCGCCACCAGCAAGGTCACATGAGGAGTGTTGAAAAAGCCCTGGAGAAACAGTGTCATTAGTACTATTCTTGTGTTGCGGTACATGAATATAATTATATCGTTATTAATTTATTTAGATACGCGATTCCATATTATATTCCCTTTTAATCAAATTCTAAAAGTATGCTTGTTGACTCCGGTATCACATTAGTTAAAGACTTCGATGCTTAAAATGTTTAGGGAGAAATGGAATACTGGTGTGTATTTTTTCTTTAAAGTAGCAAGACCAGCCATTTACTGTATGTTTATGTTCCAAAATTAATATCGTTTATGGCCTTCACATGCGTTACAGTATTCTTTTTATGCACAGCTACTAAGATTTCCCTTCAGTGGTAAAATTCCATATAAATATTCAATACTAAAACGGGCACAGTAAAGACATTTAAATCTTTCTACGACCGACCAACCAGTGCCCCTGTTGGTCAACCAATCACGTACCGCAGTGTTTTGCGTCACGATGCGCGAGGCTGTAGCCAATTACCCGCAGCACGTGTCTGTGCCGCGTACTTTGAATGGCTGCATCTGTATTTAGAACAATTTAATAAATGAATTACACAACTAGAAAACGTATTAAACAGTTTTGAAGAACACATAATAGGTAAGTTACAAACAAAATGAGAAGCACAATTTTTAAAAAGATAATATGTATACTGATAGAAAAAGAAAAACATTTTCTGGAATGAGAATATTATAGTTATAGCTTATGTGGTTTCATGAAAAGTTGTCAATTTGGTTTAAGCCCTCTGACCAGCAATACAGTTTGTGCAGTGAGGCATTTCGAATTGCAAATCACACGAAAGCTTGTTAGGTTCACTTTTACCCAACGAGGTCCAGGTGGAACAATGCCTTATCAGGTTACCTTTAAAAAGCCCTTAATTCAAAGCTTAGGTCACTGCAAGAAAAAGGCCACACTAAGTCAGTTTTCTGTGCATTCCATAATGCATCACATGTCACCAGAAGCAAGGGAGAGGGCCACTGGTATGCTGCAGGCAGGAATGTCATATGCCAGCATTGCCAGACACTATGGAGTAAGCTGCCCCACTGTGTCCCAGCTGCAGTGAAGGTTTCAGCAGACCGGCAGGACAGATGACCGTCCAAGATCCAGTCGCCCTCGAGAGACCATACCAGAGCAGGACTGACACACCAGACTGGTCCATCTAAGAGATCATTTCAGATCTGCCATGCGTACTGCTTCTGAAACTACCAGCAGACACAATGCCCGCATCACTGACAGGACAGTGAGGTCCCATGCTGCTGGTCTTAGAGCAAGGTGACCTATCAGAGACCCTCTGCTCACATCTCCTAGACATAACACCTGACTGGCTTGGGACAGAGAGAGGCTGCAATGGACTATTCAGCAGTGGCATCAGATCAGTCATCAGCCTGCTCAATACAGACAGGAGGGCAAGGGTGCAAAGGAGGAGTTGTTGCATTTTTTTTTCCATCAGTATATTTAAAAATTGAAAATCATAACTAGGAAAATGAATAACAATAAATTATGATAAACAGGATCTGTGTTACCTCAAAAATATAGGAAATCACAACTTACAAATGAATGCATTGAAACCTTTGTAGAAAGGAAGTATAGAAATAAATATGTAATTAAGTAAGAAATAAGTGCACTCTAACAACATGGGAGGTGAGACCAGTAAGGCTAAGCAGACTGGAAAATCTTATCATCTTTATAAGATAGTAGCTATCCCACTGCGTGATTGATGTTTCTGATGACCAGTCCACTGAGATGGTCTTGTGCCATGGCTGACCTCACTTATGTTTTAATCACCGTGAGCTCTGAAAAACTGCACTCTACTCCTACCATTGTGACTGGGAGACTGACTGCAATTTGAAGAGCTATGGGTTAGGTTTACAAACTCCATTTAATAAAATACAGGACAAACTGCAAGGAAAACAATGCTTTTTAATGCCAATTATGTATAAATGGTCAACAGTCTTTTGTACTGCTCATTTGCTTTTATACTTTTGGTTGGCTGGGCAGCTCTGATTTTTAACCAGACAACTCACATTTCATGTGTACAATTACAGAAAACATGAATTGGTTAACTTCTAATAAAACACCTCAAGTAGGCTATGTGCCTAGCTTTAAAATGTGGTTTGTCCTCTTTGTAACTGTTTGGTGGTTACTTGGATCTGACATTCAAAAGCAAATTAAATACAAAAATACATTATTATGCATATTATACATTACTACAGTGGACTGATTGCTTATCCAGCTCTTCTTTTCTGCACTTCAGAAGCTTTACATTCTCAGTTATGATTAGTCATTTATTTCACCATGCTTCCATTAGGATAATCCACAGCAGCAACAGAAAAAGCCTTTATAGGGAATTTGTCATTCATCCTTGAAAGTTCTGATTAAATATAAGTTGTGTTGCTCATTGAGGGGGCTCCCTGGCAACCTCATGGCAAGAGGCAGTTGCCTAGTTTGCCTATATTCAGGGCTAAACCTGAGGGAGAGTAACAACTGGGTATGTGTGAGAGCGTTTTGAATATTCGGCCACTGGTTCTGTAGCAAGAGGTACATAGTTAGTGTAACCCTGTCTTAACGGGTGCCAGGTATTAGAACTGGCTATAGTTGCTCACAGACATAACGTTGCCTTATGAACTACATCTCCCATAAACACACTGCTCAACTTCCTGATGGTGTGAACAGTACGTCATAGTCGCTATTCTGTCTGGCTGTGATGGTATCTAGCAGGTCCCTCCCAGTTCTGGCAGCTTCACAGTTGATTGTGTGCCGTCACCAGTGTGAACAGGAGGGGCTCATGCAGGATTTCTTTTTTAAAAGTTTATTTTTAAAAAAATTGAAAAAAAAACATGGGAGGGTTTCCAGAGATATGTACAAATCTGGCATATAGTAGATAGGCTGGTAGTGAGGGTCTAACTATCCGCCTACATGAGGCTCTATTCCCGACCCCTGTGCCCCACACCTCATCCACCTGGTTACATTAGCATTGTACAGAAGTCAAGGGTATCACATGGTAAGGTTACTCTTGGCAAATTGGTTTAAGGTGAGGGCCAATAAAAGAACAACCAGACTAGATTCCCATGATGGTTCCATTAAAAACTGAGAGAACCCTGCCATGATCCAGAGGCAGACTTAAGAGTCGTGTTCACCAGTGAGTGCCTGGTTGCTGGGCCACCCACATAATCTGGCCAGTCTGTGCCCAAAATGGCCATGTAGAGCTATTGTGTAGGCTCACAACCTACAACATGAAGGATGGAGGTCTGGTGTGATGCCGGTTGGGTGATGGACATGTGAGTGATAGTTCTGGATGGACAAGACTTTAACAGTGGAAACATGGAATATCACTTCACTGGTGAGGAATAAGCCAGTGCTGGTGTGGGAGTTTAAAATTTTTGACTAGAGCCAGTCTGACCTTTAAGTGCTTACTTTAATTGACTCTGAAACCAGACTTCACTATCATGAGTGATATATTTCCTACTCTGGAGTTCCTCCATTGTGAGGAGCCCCAGTTGGAACTGTGAATGTCTCTGACTGGGTGCCATATAGTTGGAGTTTGTTCTGGTGGACGAGGGGATCACCTCAATGGAATTACAAGTTGCAGTGAAGAAAACTCTAAATATTGTTTGTACTTATTCACCCAACATCTGTTCAGACTAGTTAGAGACAATGGTCCGCTTAGAGACAATGGGTACAGTCCCCGATAGAGTGGTGCTTACTGGCTTTGGAGTCCTCCTGGGAGATTTTCACACTCATGCGGTGAAAGATGGAGGATCTGGGAGAGTCATGATTGGGAGGAAGAGACTGATCTGAATCATAGTTGTGAGTTGTTATTGGACTTCTGTAATAGTAATGGGAAATCTATAATGAACACCATGTTCGAACACAAGGTTGCTCAATCATACTTAATTTTACTGCCACAACATCTTGAGACGAAAGTCAATGATTGACTTTATGGATGTATCATCAGACTTGGAGGTGTGTTGGGTCCAAAGGATAGGACATCAGCTGGACAGACCCAAGAGGCCCAAACATATAGTGAGTGTATCCTAAGAACACTTGACAGATGCCTACATTAGGGATGAGTTAATCTCACACCTCCCTTTGTACAAATCTGCAGTCATTAAGACAGCTGCAAGGAGCTATGGCTAGAGAAGGCACTCAGTGCCAGTTATGGAACACAGCAGTGTGAGGAAAGTCATCAAGCTGAAGAACGAGACCTTCCATGCATTGCTTGTGGGGTGGTCTTTGGATTTGACTAAGAGGTACCAGCAGGCAGAGGGTTACAATAGCAGCGGTCGCTGAACTGAAATCCAAGATATGGAAGGAGTTCTGAGGGCTCATGGAGAATGACTACCAGATGGCCTGGATATACTTTATACTGCTAAGGATGCAGGGGTGGGTAAGATCTAGCCAGAAGGTAAGAAGGTTCTGGAAATCGTTGGGATGTCATGGTTAACATGTGTAGGGTTTTTGTGCATTTACTGGGACAATTATAAATTGTAGCAGTAAGTCCCAAAATGATTTTTTGATGGCTATTAGAAAATCGACCTTGCGGAATGGCTCAGCAACGCATGTACACAGATACTAATACACGGGAATACTTTTATTAATACATAGAATGTGCATATATACATAATAGATCTTAAGAGTGAGGGTTAGCAGAGTACAAAAGGTATACAAAATATATTCAATAACAAAGAGTTACAAACCAAGAGAGACATACATTCAGTATACCATTCATTTATACAGCTTCATTAATGAGCTTTGATTTCAACTTCTACACTAGATACTCACAAGCAAGTACGTCACTCATAGGAATTAAATTGATATCAACTCAGGTTGAGGTATTAATTGAATTCTCGAGCTGTAATACAGGATGTTGAATACTCATCCAATCTCTGTGGATTCAGATCTTCCGCAGACACAAAGGGACAGAGGCAGGCTGCTGCTGCATCCAATTGGCTTCCTCTGGCCTGGTGCCAGGCAGTGCTAGTCTGGCGTGATCTGGGGGAGAAGGAGTGAGAGATTCCTGCTGCTGCACGCTGGCTTAACTAGCAGAGATTGTGCCCTTGGAAAGTGACTGCGGGTCCAAGCAAGTCACACTCTTTAGACAGGAAGAAGACCAGTTCGTTCCCAATGTAGCGCTAGTCCCAAATCCTGAGATTCAGCTGTCGACAGTTCTGACCTTAGTTCACTCGTTGATCAGGCGAGCATTCGGGGTGGGGTACCAGCGGTTCATGAGGCTTGCTGCTGGGCTAACCTCGGGCGGATCCTTTGGTTACGCACGGGAGACCTCCAATCTCAACTCTTAGAACAAAGTAAAGTCCTGGAACTCAGACACACTGGCCAACACGTGATTATCCAAGTTGAGTCGGAGAATGTCCTGGAGGGGGGGCCTTCTGGGCCCTGTGCTGCCTGTTTTATTTGGAGGAACTACAGTCATTCATTGGTTGAAAGTTTCGTGGGCATCCGAGACCCACGTGGGGTTACCCTGCCCTACCAGTTCTTGATTGGTTGATCGAGGTGGAGGATGAGTAACAATGCTCTCTGACATTAGGGTTGTAAACAACCTGGGATGAGACTCTCCCAAGAAATCTTCCAAACAGTAAGGCGCCAGAGATGACCATTTATTAGGATGGCTGGAGAATCTCAGCCTTATCAGGAAACTATATCAGATAGAAAAAACACCTTAAATCTGAACCAAATGGAATGGCCTCTCTGTGTCCAGCACCACTGAGATGAGGGAGAGAGAGACTGACAAGGGAGCAGCAAACTTAATTCCTGTATTATTAATAAACCTTGCTGCTACACATGCCTCTGGGAAAACTTTTGCCAGGGTGCTGGAATGGAGACTACTCTCAATAGCAAAGCCTGAGATACAGGAGAAAGATTGCAGATTCTGTCCTGGTTGTGGATTCTTTGTCCTGACATGAATATCTGAGGGGGCATGGAAGTTTGTCACCCCTGTCTACATATGTTTTGTGGACTTTGAGAAGGCATATACAGTACTGTAACTATGTACCCTGGGTATCTTGTATGAGGTGTTTTGGGGGAATGGGGTGCCAGGTACTGGCATGCCATCCAGGCCCTGTTTTTGTGGAATTATTCTCAACATTAAGTCTTATTTCTCCTATCCCATTCATGAGGACAGGATATCAAATTGCAGCCAAGCTTTGGAGAGGATTACAGTTTGGAAACCTGAGAGTTGTATCTCTGCTGTTTGTGAATTATATTGCCTCTTGCCTCATCTGATTGTGATCTCTGGTGCACACTGTAGAGGTCTGGAGCCAGGATAGCAGTCAGCACCTCCAAATCTGAGGTCATGGTTCTCCCAGGGAAAAAACAAAAGTGGATTACTTTCTCCAGGTGAAGCATGAACAGGTGCCTCAAGTGGAGGAGGATCTTGTTCATGAGTGATGGTTGAAGGAATTATAAGATTGATCAGTGGATTAGAGTAGTGGCTGCAGGGTGGTGAGTTTTCAGAAGATTTTCTAGTAGGTCTACATCCCTATCCTGAATTATGGTCATGAGCCTGGTGTAGTGACTGAAAAATGAGATTGTGGAAACAAAATGTGGTTTCTCCATAGGGCTACAGTTCTTACACTTCGTGATAGTAACCGTTAAGAGCTAGAGACTGTTACTTTTACCCTCTTCGGCCTGTTATCACCATGTCCCCCACCAGGAGTAAGTGGTTAAAATTGAGACAAGATGAGGTCATCTTTGTGTTGTCTGATCTCTCTTACTTTTAGCTACATTTGTTTACTATTGTGGTCCAGACGCCAGTAGATGCAGTCACGTGATTAGTTAATTACCAATTTGTCAAGATCATAGAGAACATCACAACTGCTTATGTGGCACTTTCTAAGTCACCTCATCACGAGTGATTGGTTATGATTGTAGAGGTGGATCAGGCATCCTCATGTTGCTCACTCGTTAGTTATCTTGGATATACATTATAATGGCATAGTTTTAGGCTTAGTGCTACATTTGTTATGCAGAGTTCCTTTTTTACATAGTACAGCAAAAACATTTAATTTTGAAGGTACTGTAAATGGGAAATAAACAGTACAATTTCAGAGCAGTGAAAATCCAGTGGCACATCCTGTTTTTTTCTGACAGATAACTGAGCACTTCTGTTCCGATTTTCTATCAGCCTTTCCAGCTCACTTGAAGAATGTGCTGCTGAAGCACTGAATTATTTTTCACAGTAAATAGACACGAATTATGCAACTATCCAGACACGAAATACTGCACTTCATCCCAGTTGGTATTCAAGCAGTTACAGAAAGACAAATTCTGGCATGATGGTACAGTGGTTAGCATTGCTAACACAGTCCCCCAAAAAACTTGTAGAATAATTAGCTTCTGGGAAACATGATCCTGGTCTGTGTGCATGTTTGTGTCTGAGTGTGCCCTGCCTTGCACCTGTTAGTTGCAAATAGGATGGATGGATAAGCTGATTACCGTACTAACACTGATCCTGTCCGATTAACAGAAAAATCTTGTGGGTATAATTATTTTGAAAACAAATCTCTGATGTCTTATGGTGCGATAAAGGAATGTTGATGTAAAAGGGGTGAAGTGACATATTTTCCACATTTAATTCAACAAAAATCCTAAGCCTTATGAACTTCTTAAAAGTATGTTTCTAACTTTTAAACACAGAATTTGAAGAATACCATCAACTCGTTAGTTTCTCAGTTGTGGTACCCTTAATGATAGACACCACTATCTTAAGGGTAAGATCTTAACCTTTAGTAATACTAAAGTAATACTGTTTAAAATTTGCCTTTTCCTCAGTCTATAATACATTTAGGCTGATGCATTAACCATACATACCTTTTTCTGTGAAAATGGTGTTTCCAACAAAATAAAAAGTTACTTATACAGAATATGTATAGTTAGTTCTTTAAACATGGTAATTGCTTTCTTTGGCAAATGACCTGAACAATAAATACGTGTCACAGTGATCATGATTGGAAAATAGCAACTACTAAAATCGTTGAAAATAAATGTTTTGGTCAGTACCAAGTAAAACATGGAGGCTTAGCCCAACAATGTTAACCAATTTGTTGCTAAATTGTTAGATTAGTTTAATAAGTATATAATGTCTTTAGTAATATAAATTACTAAATGTGTGGATTCTAGGGTGATTGTTATTGTTTCCAAGCCCTGATCTTTGACTCACCTTAAAAGGTAGAGTGTAATTCTTTTGTCTTGGGATAAATAATTAGAAATCATACCAATCAACATAATAGTGGAGGTTGCATTAAGGTCTAAGCACTCTAAAACTGGGCGGTTTCCTAAGTGGGTTTCATCATCATGTCACCAAATCATGGTGAGAACATCAGAAAAGGGTATCAACATGAGTCACTTTAAGATATTAGGGGCCTTTATTGGTATCAAATAAATAAAAGTAATGAAACGCATGCACTTGCTCTCTATATCAGCACCCATTTTACACAAACAGCTGTTTTTTAATCAATCCCAGAGATGTAGACTTTAGATTATCAATTCTTATTGGAACTTGCTTGTCCCCGTTGTGAAATGGAAAAAATATCCATGTGAAAGCAATAGCCCTGAGCATATAGAGATAAGAAGGGAGCTGGTTGCTTCTTACCAATGGGTTTAAAATTGCTTTTCTAATTTCATTCAAAAGACCCTTTTAGTTAAATTGCCACAAAACTGTTTATTTTGTTCATACAATATAATATCTACTGAATTCCCAGCTTTCCTTTTGAAAGGCGAGCATTCGGGGTGGGGTACCAGCGGTACCAGCGTGAAAACATATTCCCTGTACATGGCTCCACAGTACAAGTTTTATGTTCTATTAATAAGTGAATAGATAGAGGAAACATCTCTTTAATTGTTTACAGAACACTGTGAGCATAATTCCCAGAACTGGAAAAACAGGAAGTGTTCTCCTGGTGATTTCAAACTTCAAAAGGTTTTTAAAAATTCAGATTGTGGAGGTTTTAATATTGAAATAAAGTAAAACATTAATTTACAACTTAGTTCTTGTTTTGCCCCTTTTGGAACTTAGGTACTTAATATAAGTCAGAAGGCATATAATCACTGTAATGTTTGGTTTATTTCCCAGAAAGCTGTTTTTAACTGTGGTGTACTTCTGTTCAATATTTTAATGAGTTAATGAAACAATTCTCAATCTTTCAAAACCAACATTATTTTACTTGATGGCTGTACATATTTTTACAGAATTTCCCAATACTGATTCTTGCACAACAATCCAATTTGCAATAACACTTGCAGCCAAGATAAACCACATTAACAATCTCTTTTTTTTCCTGTTCTGACTTGTACTTCTGCTGTGTAACTAGCTGACTGTTGGACAAAGTTAAATCCTACAAAAAACTCATGCCTTTTGATTGATTGCAGCTGAAATGTGGATGTGAGCATGCTTTTATAAATATTGTATTGTCTTCTTTTATCTGTATGAATTCTAATCATCTTAGAATTTAAAATTGTTTAATCCTCAAGATATTTGGAAGAGTAAAGAGTGTAAATATTGCATATAAATGTTTGTTCACAAACACATTAGTAATACATGTACTGCATATCTTCTTAGACTGCTGTCAAGGGCAATTTTGTCCAAAATGGCTACCATATGCATTTTATTTTATAGATAACAACAGCTTTTTTAGTTCTAGGGTATCCATTATTTATTTAAGAATTAACTTTTTAACTTAAAGGTTGTTTTTACATTGTATTTTAGAGCTTTCCTAGAAGTTTCATATTTCTTGGAAATAGCGCACTTGTTGGTATTATTGTGTACACCAGAAACTGGGGTCTGGGAGGCTGCATACTAAAAAAACAAAAAAGTATTTTAAATACCAACAGTTGTTGAGCCACATACATTGTATACTGTATTAATATAAAGTGCTCCATATACTTGGATATAGTGATATAGCCTGCAGCCATATCACTCTGCAACTCACTACTGGTAACCCACTAAAGCTAAGTGAACCTGGTTAGTACCTGGATGAGAGGCCTCCTGGGAAAAGGTTGCTGCTGGAAGAGGTGATAGTGGGGCCAGCAGGGGGCGCTCCCCTGTCGTCTGTGTGGGTTCTAATGTCCCAGTATAGTGATGGGGACACTATACTGTAAACAGGCGCCATACTTCAGATGAGATGTACAACCAAGATCCTGACTCTCTGTGGTCATTAAAAATCCCAGGGCATTTCTTGAAAAGAGTAATGGTGTAACTCCAGCATTTTTTGTATTTTTTTATTTAATTAAAATTATGTTTATGTAAATTTCACCACTGTTATACAAAATACATGCTCTTTTGTATAACACATTACTCTGTGCATTCAAGCTAAACAAATTATAATAAAAAATCATAATGCAGACTACTGTATTAAATAATACAGATGCAGCCATCTAAATTGCACAAAAAAACCACCTCAATGGTTAGCAATTTACAATATAGCATGTGTGTTTCAGCATACTGAAGGAGTTCTATGCACAGATAATATGCATAGGTGACACTTGTGGTACGTGAAATGTTAGTGAAACTGTAGCTTCTATTATTGTAATCTGTTGTACTGCTTCTTTACCTCCACTTAATATGAAATATTAATATGGATAATATAACTAAAGATATATTTTAGTAGCTGAAATAAAAAATAAGGTTTACAACAGTATCCCACCTTCTTCATAGACATTTTCTTTAAGTATATACATACTTAAAGAAGCATAAGCTATATACACTCATACCCCAGTATCCAAACCTAATTTGTTCCTGAAAATCTTTTCAGAAGGTGGGAGATTATAAATCAAAAATAAAACTTTCTTTATTTCTTATGGGGGAAATCCCACCCTGTTCAGAACCAAAGACAGGTTCACTTAAAAACAACTCTAAACATATAATTAGCTAAATTTCATTACAAGGCACAAATTCTTCATGTTCTGAATAGCAGAAATTTGTATCTCGAACCATATTATACGAGAGTATGAGTGTAATTACTTATAAAACACCAAGGCTGGACATGACCTGTAGGCCCATGGAAGCTGATGCTTGGATTTCTAAATGTAGTTTTTTGGGCAGTTTCCCAATCAGTTTTTTTCTTATTTGACTTTGGCTCCCACTTCCCATATGTGATATCCTTCTGTGATCAATTAACTTCTTAATTATATATCCCCTAAAATATGAAAATGTGTTTTTCCTAAAATGTTTTGTACATTTTAGAATTCAATTATATTGATTTTAATCAATTTTAATTAAATTATTACTGTTGTCATCTGTTACTCTTATACCCACTGTGTTACCCACATGTCAATTATGGCACATATAAATTTATTTGTTAAAATAAATAGTAATTCAATCACTATTAAAAGGTGGAAGTGGAATATTATTCATATATATATTATATTAAGGTAGTACCACAATGAGTATTTTTTTGTGATTTCATGTTTAATAGATGTTTTATCAAAGTTCCTCTTAGATAAATACAAACTTAAAAAGTCAAAGAACTATAAATTAAAATCAGCCTTGTTTGTCCCTTTGGCAGCTTTATTGAGGATATCTGTGAAGTCCAGAGCACCTATTATATAAGCAAATACCCCTTAACCTGTCTCTTAGCAGGTTGAGAATAGATGTGTTACTACAGCTTGTGGGTGTAATTTGATCTTAAATTAAAGTTTTGTCAAGATCTTTATTATCCGGTTAAGTGAGTAACTATCTTTGAGTGACTTTCCCCGTCTATGCAATTGGAATTAAGAGAGGTTGTAGCAATAAAGTTATATTGCAATTAGTATTACAGTATTTCCCCTTAGAAGTTCTGTTATGATTTTTAAAACATAAATGCAGAAGAGGAGTGTATAAAAATAGACCAGTTTAAGAAAATATTAAAATTTGTTCAGTTACCTAGTTAATGAAATTCTGACTAAATGATTAAGTCCAGAAAGCACCCATCTATAAGATAAGATCAAGACAGAGGAGAATAAAGGGAAAAAGAAGGTCAGACCACAAGAGGAGAGAAGAGTAAAGGGAACCTGAAGCTTGTGCCAGGTGAGAATCCCAAAAAAATATTGGAGGCAAGTATTTGAGAGCTTGGCTGAGAGAGCTTGGTATTCTGTAGCTTTTAGGGAACTTGACATTCCTGAGTGACGTATCCCTCAGCATTTATAAATCCCTCGATTTAACATTGCCTACTTAGTTGGTCTTTTATAGAATAGGAAGATAGACCCTCATTTATTTTGTGACATCCAGGTTTTAACCAACAAATTATTACCCTTTTCACCCTGGTGGATCCCTGGTGACTGCGGGAGAAGAGTGAGCTGACACTCTGCCTCGTTAGTTGTGGTGTAGTACTGGATGATGGTGATGTTCTTAGGTTAAGTTAAAGAAGCAGCTTTAGGTGATGATTCAGGAGTTTAGGTATTTAGCTGCTTCTTTATAAATCATTATGCTGACTCCCTCTGTGTGAGAGGCATTATTCTGTTTGTGATCTGAGTACATTATAATCTCCACTTGAAAACTGTCTTTTCCCTGTTCGGGTTCATTCTTTTGATGGGCCTTTTGAGCCCAGTTTAAAGTGGTATTTGTTCAATTCTTCAGCTATTTTTGAAGCTTTACCGTGCCAACCACCTTACTTCACTCTCTCTGGTGATCTTGTACTTTTGCCTGTTTCTGCCTCCCATGTCTAATTAATTGTAGCAGTAAATCCTGAAATAATTATTCGATGACTATTAGAAAATCACCCTGTGGAACAACTCAGCAATGAACACACATGGACACTAATACATGAGAATATATTTATTAATACATATAATGTGCATATAAACATAACCGATCTTATAGTGAGGGTTAGCAGAATACAAAAGGTATATATTCAATCACTAAGAGTTACAGATGCAGCCATTCAAAATGCACGGTACAAACACATACAGCACGCAGCTACCCACAAGCCACCGCAGGGCACCGCGGTAAGTGATTGGCTGGCCAAAATGATAGACAGGGGCACTCGTTGTGCATTGGTCGGTAGTGAAAGGATTTAATCATTTTATCTCTTTACTGTGCACATTTTAATCCGCTTAGTATTGAATATTTATATGAAATTTTACCACTACAGGGAAATTTTAGTAGCTGAGCATAAAAAGAAGAGGAGCATAACACATCTGAAAGTCATAAACGATATTAATTTAGGAACATAAACATTACTGTATGTAAACTGTACTGTGTATGGCTGGTCTTGGAAGTTTAAAGAAAAAATACACACCATTCTTCCATTTCTCCCTAAACATTTTAAGCATGAAAGTTTTATGAAACGGTACCCAAATATGTGATTGCTGTATAGAATGAATTTTAATTTTAAAAAATTATTTAACAGGAAAATTAAGCTTCCGTCTGAGTCCCCCATTGCTACCCAATGCAGAAACACAGCCACTAACTAGCAAAGAGAGGACATTAGCTAGCCAATATGATAAAGAAATAAATTATTATTTTGTTTATTATTTTGCACATTTATTTGAACATTTCCATCGATTGTACAAGCACTTGGAAACTGTCCAATCCCTAGTTCATCAGGCATTTTCTTTTATGCTGCGGGCATTCTCCCGGTCTGTGTCTTCTAGGATATAATGCCAGCGATTTTTAGTTAAGTTTGGGTTTCCAATAACGCCGCAGCAAACTCTTGTTTTTATGTCCGTTATAACAGACAATCTCCTTTGCTTTTAACCGAGCATTTAATGATTTACTTAATTTCCCTCACTGGATCAATAAAAGTATCTATCATCTATCTAAACAATGGGACAGAATTCTGGGGTCTCCTTATACCAGAGATTACGGTAGGGCTTCAGAATGGTGATTGGCTGACGTGTTGATCTGCTCTACATACCAGGAAGAGGATTTCTTTCTATTCGAAACGTGTATTTTAAAAGTTTAATTAAGAAGTAAAACCTTACAGCATACACAGTATTCTAAACTGATCAGGAGGAAGAAAAATCACCTGTGTTTCGTGCATAAAAAGTGGTTATTAACTATCGAAACCTGTTTTATTTATTTTATTTTTATTTAGATTAAGAGTTCCAGTCACCCCCATTCCCATTTAAATCACAAACCCGTGTTTAATTAAATGTCTTTTAACGTAAATTGTTATCTTTGTCTTCTGCATAATAATGTTCACCACTCTGTCCAGCAAATTAATAATAAACTTTATTTTATATAGCGTTTTAAACAAATAAGTAATTAGATTGCTCATAAACCTAATCACTTATTCTACATAAACACAGCGTAATTGCTCTCTGAAAATGCTTTTTCTTTTTATTTAGGCTCAGATTTCAACTATAGATCGTACACTAATTACTAGCAGTAAATACTGATGTTTTGCTCCCCCTTACCACAAAAATATTAAAAATAATGTATTGTAGCAGGGATGAACTTTTTTTCGAACGTGTCTCTACCTGCTGCGACTCGGACACGGAATGGTTAAGGAAGGCGACAACTCAGGCACCACCTGAGATGGGGGGGCGTCTTTCCGCCTCCATAACAAAAATGCCAAATAGGAGTAGTTTTTAATTCAGTTTGAATTATAACTGTACGTACTGTCTTTGTATTTGGCCAGGGCTTTAAAGAGAGCGCACCAACATTTTTCGGTCAGAATGTCCCCACCTCCAAACAAGAACAAAATTGCAACGATTTTATTAACTGGCTGTTTCAGTGACCTAAAGTATATATTTAAAGTAATAATTTAACAATATATGTAAATGTTTTAAGATACTTTTATGCTGTGAATGTCTGTAGATTGTATCTTATTTTTAGTTTTTGTTTTGTTTCACGTTCATTTTATAAGGGAATCTAGATTAAAATACTTTTATTTTTTCACAACCTGGTAATGCCACACAGAATTCACATTCGCTGCAGCCAAATGGCCTTGCAGATCAGATATCAATGAACAAAACAATTATCGCACCCTGCTCCCCAATGGAATCGCTTTAGCATGCTAATGCGTTGGTGTAACACTCTGTGTCTACAGTACATTGTGAACAAACAGGTTTCACAGGTATTTTCAACACCCAACCACTGTTGTTTTATCGGTTGTTATCCTGTAAAGCGCTTTGAGGAGCCACCTTTAAAGGCGCTATATAAAATTAAGTTTTTTTTTATTATTATTAATATTGATCATATTTTTCCTCCCAGAACTTGTAAATTGTTGTTGTTATTGTTGTTGTTATCCTGTAAAGCGCTTTGAGAAGCATACTGTCCATCATATTGTATTTCATTGCACTTTGACAGATCATCTTATAATCACTTGTTGTTAGAATATCCCCCAAGAGGATATTCCCCCCAATAGGTATCCAGGTGAAACGGGCATACAGTCTGGGGAGATCGCCCTTTTTCTATGTAATTTGTTCTCTGGTTCTGCACCCCTTGGTGTCTCTCTCTCTCTCTCTCTCTCTCTCTCTCTCTGTCTCTCTCGGGCTCAACGAACCCAAATTCATTACATTGGTGTCAGCAGCGGGAGGATGGACACTGAACGGCCAATGATTTCGGACTCAGAGAAGCACCGGTTCCCCCAGCAGCCAAGTGACCCCCTAAAGCACCTTTTGGGGGCGAGCAGCAGCTGCCAGGGGCCTGGACAACCCCTAAGCACCGCCAGTGGCCACAGCCCTTATCAGGGCTACCCCACGGTGACCTACTCAGCAGAAGGGGGGCCCTTTCCCGGGTCGCCTCAGGCCATGTGGCAGGAAAGAGACGCCAGACCAGTGGGCTCCAGCCCGCCACCCCTGCTCCAGCCTGCACCGGTGAGACCAAGCCGTTATAATGGGGAGATCCCATGGCAAATGTTTGAGGCCCAGATCCAGATGGCGGCCTGGGCAAACAGCTGGTCTCAGGTGGAGATGGTGGGCCACCTTGCCGCCGTCCTGGAGGGGAAGCCCTGCCAGGCGTTGCTGGATGTACCCGGGGACCAGCGGTACTGCTACGCAGTGTTGGCATCGGCCTTCCGGAGGCGTTTTGGCAGGAGAGGGGAGGCACCGGGACTGCTCCGGGCAAGGTTGGCCCAACGCTGTTGCTATAACAATAACAATTTTACAAGTCCTGGGAGGAAGAATATCATCAATATTAATAATAATAATAATAAACTCTATTTTATATAGCGCCTTTAAAGGTGGCTTTTTGCATTTGCATTTCCACACAGAGCAGTGTTTACTTGAACATGGAGATGCCATACTGAACATTTCCTGCACACAACCATTGCAAAGGAATTTGCATCATTTGGCAGGGCTATGATTCATACAAGTGGTGGTGGATTTGGAGACAAAATGTATTTACATTGGGTTGCTGTAAGTGGAGCACTAATAAGCCCAAAGCTCTACTTATTATTTAACAAGAGAATGCACCTGACAAGCTGGACAGTATGCTTCTCAAAGCGCTTTACAGGATAACAACAACAATTTACAAGTTCTGGGAGGAAAATATTATCAATATTAATAATAATAATAATAATAATAATAATAATAAACTTTATTTTATATAGCGCCTTTAAAGGTGGCTCCTCAAAGCACTTTACAGGATAACAACCGATGAAACAACAGTGGCTGGGGGTTGAAAATACCTGTGAAACCGGTTTAATTCGTCACAGCGAGCACTCCCGCAGAGAGTGATGAAAACCGTGCAGCATCAGGCGAATGCACATTAATATGTTGGGCTTTTAGGTTCGGGTGGATTTGCGCCCTACAGTTCAACCTGCGGTACCGCTGTGTACTGTACATACAGTACAGTACGAACGTGTTATTTTGAAATATAAAAAATGTCAATATACTTTATGAGAAATTGAGTATTGGTGTATATTTTTTCTTTAAAATACCAATAACAGCAACATACAGTTTACATAATATGTTTATGTTCCTAAATTAATATCGTTTATGACCTTTATGACCTTCGTTATGCTCCTCTACGTTTTATGCTTAGCTACTAAAATTTCCCTTTCGTGGTAAAATTCCATAAAATATTCAATACTAAATGGATTAAAATGTGCACAGTAAAGAGATTAAATTATTAAATCTTTTCACTAACGACCAATACACCACATTATCTTCCGTGTCGCATTAACATTGGAATGTTTTTTTTTACAAGTGTCAAAAGAAGCGATACACAACCTGTCTCCTCTATAACTCTTCAGTTTACAGAGAAATACCACCAGAGCCTCACAACATTGTCCAATGATACTCTTCTCGTGTCTAATTTTTAGTTAAGCAGGATTTGAGCTACAGACCATAACACCAAAAACAGAATCCACTTGAGATTTGGGTGTCAACAAAACATGTTTACAAAGAAAGTGAAATACAGTAATACTACCAGCTATATAGATACATAGATTTAGAAATTTAGATCCTTAAATTAATATCATGATTAATTTATTTAGATACATGCTTACATGTTCTCAATTATAAAACAGATAATTCCGGTCCTGGAATCTGACTGGCTGACACCCTTCTGAAGCAGTACCATAATCTCTGGTATACGGACACCCCTGAAATTTGACTTGTTACTGTGTGATAAATTTTAAAGACGTACTGTAGATAAAAAAGCTTGGATTCTCATGTATCTGGTACAAGTATCTTTTAAAACAGTCTTTATTGTGCTCTTGAGGATCCTTGTGATATTTTGAGCTCTGGTTGAATGATAAGTGTCACAGTTTAAATAATTTTCGTTGTTAGAAATTATGAAACGCTTTGTTAAAAGCAAGGGAGTTTTTATGTCTGTTATACTAAAAGAAAATGCAAGCCGAACTAGGGATTGGACAGTTTTTCAGTGCTTGTACAATCGATGGAAATGTTCAAATAAATGTGCTAAAGAAATAAACAAAAAAAGTAATTTATTCCTTTATCACATTGGCTAGCTAATGTCCCGTCCTTGTTAGTTAGATCAATGAAACGCTGTGTTGTTACTTTTTGTCGATTAAAAAATAAAGTCTTTTCATTTAAAATGATGGTTACAAATAATGTGGACCAGCATAATACTTTGAGTTTACAGGTTGTCCAAGGTCATTCATTATTAATAATATGAGTAATATCTTCGGTAAAGGCTTTGATGCATAAAATATTTCTGCATAATTAAAATATTTCTGATAAAGGTAGGTTGTGTACTTTTGCCCAACTGAGCAATCTTGCTTTCATAAAATATACCAACTTTTTAATGACTGATGATTAACATGCTGTAATACACAGTTTAAATTTAAAAGCTCAAATGCTGTACATGAGAGGTTAAGCTTTATTGGCTCCTCCTGGCGGTTTTTACAAGGTAATTCTGTATACTTTCTGGTATGACGTCAAATGACACGATACACCGCGTGATACTGTGTGAAACTGCGTTTTGATGTGACACGCCCACCGCGTTGTACCGCGAAATACCCCACCCCTTTTGAATGGCTGCCTCTGTACAAATACCAAGAGACACATACATTCTACACTAACTTCTACACTAGATACTCAAAAGCAAGTACATCACTCATAAGTATTAAATTGATATTCGTACTGGGGTTGAAGTAACAATTGAATTCCCAAGCTGTAATGTAGAATGGTGAGTACTCAGCTAACCTATGTGGATTCAGATCTCCCGGGGACAGAATGGAACAGTGATAGGCTGTTGCTGTGTCCACTGGCTCGGTGCCAGGCTGTCCTGGTGCGATCGGAGGTATGGGAGAAGAAGGGAAAGTTTCCTGCGGCAGTGACTCTCTGAAGACCCGGCCAGTTAGTCCTGGCTGAACTAGCAGAGTCTGCGCATATGAAAAGTGACTTTGGGTCCAAACAAGTCACACTCTTTTGATGAGAAGAAGACCAGTTTGTTCCCGATGTAGCGCTAGTCCTGAATACTAAGATTCAGCTGTCGATAGTTTTGACCGTAATTCACTTGTTGATCAGACGAGCATTCACGGTGGGTTGCTGACAGTTCACAAAGCTTGCTGTTGGGCTAACCTCGGGCGGATCCTTTGGTTACGTGCGGGCGACCTCTGTCTTGTCTCCTCCTGGCACTCAGAAACACTGGCCTTCACGTGATTGTCCGAGCTGAGTCTGACAACATCCTGGAGGGGTGCCCTCTGGGCCCTGTGCTGCCTCTTTTATCTGGAGAAACTACGGTCATTCATTAATTTAAATTTTTGCTGGCATTTGAGACCCACGTGGGGTTACCCCACTCTACCAGTTCCTGATTGGCTGATCAAGGTGGAGGATGAATAACAATGCTCTCTGACATTAGGGTTGTAAACAACCTGGGATGAGACACTCCCTTGGAATCTTCCAGACAGAAAGGCGCCAGAAATGACCCATCATTAGGGTGGCTTAAGAATGTCCTCTCTGTGTCCAGCACTACAGAGATGAGTGAGAGAGAGACTGGCAGGGGACAGCAAACTTAATTCCTGTATTATTAATAAACATTGTCGCTACATATCCCCCTTTTTGATGGTCACGATGTCCTGAGACGTTGTGGTCTTTACACCAAAATAGGGTTAAGTGATGTCCATTTTGTCATTAAAACATTAACCTTCAATGTCCACATTACGTCACCAGAATTCGTACAGGAACAAGCATTGTAAACAAACATTATGAATAACATCTGCTAGCACAGATGATAAGTCACACTCACATGAGAAGCTGACTGCCACTTAGCATACCATAGCACCTGGAACATGTATACATAAGGTAGGAGAAATTATCTAATTCTAGACTTTACACATCTTGAAGTTCACTGTCAGTATCTGATACCTCTATGGTAGGCAAATATTTGGTTAGAGATCACCTCCTTTCTTTGACATGCTACCACTCCTTGACTTATTCACACTACCTGGCAATATCTTGATGTGTGATTGCAGCATCCATAGTACACCGCCATTCATGATCCAGTTACCCTACAGCAGCATTAGAATAACAACGGTTACTGTTCCCAGCCCCCCAGTGAACCACAACCACTATGTTGGGCACCTGCCAGGGTGGTTTGGAGGTCTGTTCCATTAAAGGCAAACTCAATTACCTGTACACCTTCAAGGCTTACTTGTTTCTTGGATTTTACTATCCAATTCAACAGTGTGGCTCCTGAAGACATCCACGACCTCAAGTTCGGTCTTACATAATCTGGTTCTAGACTGTACAGTGTTAAGTCACCAAAATGCACTATGGCCTCCTCGGGAACTTGCAGGAAAACTGTTTGATTGGACAGCTGCATTTCGGTATCCGTATCATGCCTGTCATAAGTCATAGTGACAGTTAAATGTGGTGTGCTGACCAGCCATTTACTTCCCACCTGCTCTCCATGGGGTTCATTAACCTCCCTCTGCTCATTATAGTAACTTTACACCCTTCAGTGGTGGATCATTTAGACACAGCCAATGGATAGCTTGTGTAGACATACCATCTCAAGATTTGGAACCTTATACAAACTTGAATCGCCTTCTGGGTGAGCTACGAGCGGTGGGGTAATTAAAGTTGCATGTTCCTCTACTAAGAAGAGTGGGATAATGTAGGTTGGGATTTGTCCCATGCTAGCATCTCTGACACCTGCCTTTTCAGGACAGTCACGGTGAGAGTGTCAGTAGCAAACAAACCTACTAAAATTAACAAACTCACAGCAATGACTACAGCAATCAGTCCCCCAAAGAATCTTTTAGGGTGGGTGACCCCAGTCATCTCTTCCAGAGTGACCGTTGCCTTCCTAAGATGGCGGAGCATGTGCATGGTGTTTTTCTTGATATGCTATGTGGCATCCTGAGCAACATCTTCCTGGAAATCTGGGGAGATCTGACGGAGCTGCTGATGCTGCTCCTCAGTTTCCAGGGCATCTGCTTTGTCAATTTGTTCATGCCTGTGCTCTAGGAACCCCACTGGGGGTGGTGCGTTGGTGGAGCCTGCCTGCCTCAGCTGAGTGATCATCTGGAGCACCTCAGTGAACTGGGATTACTATCTCATGCTCATTGCTCAGGCTCACCCTGCACATCTCCTGATTGAGGAATCCATCTTTTGGCATGATGACAATTGTTCATTGGGGGTAGGTGTAGGACACCTGCTCACTCTCCCTTCCCTCACTAGAGGATCAGGGTGCTGCCCCAGCACTGCAATAGCTAGTTGAACTGTCATTGAACTTGCTATCACTCACAACCATTATTTGCCATGTTTTGCACTAATTGGCGGGAGGCTTGACCATCCAGCTCCAGTCTGGGTGAACCACCATTGGTCAGACTCATTCTGACAAACTGAGCTGGTGGCTGGAAGAAAACCTGCTCGGCTTTCATTCTCTGTCCCTTCTTGGGGACCAGGTGTTTTGGAAACTCTGCTGTTAAGGCAGGAACAATCAAGTCAATCTCACTCACTACCTGGCAGGCCTGAGAAATAATGTTACCTGACTACAGGTTCCCTAGGTCACAGTGCAGGGGATTGGCATCTGGGATCAGGGGTGTTCACAGCACACTAGTTCCAGTGTCCAGCTGGGCCCCCTGTCTAACCTGTGAATGTTGCACTGGGGTCACCTGGCGGTGGCTCTGTGACAGGTGCTCAAACAGATCCTTACTAATAGAGGACTTCTCAGAGCTAAGGGTGAGAGCTACATCACCAACCTGCTCTCCTGCCATCTGGATCCCTTCCACTACTGCGTGGTGATGGTCCTGACCCCACTTGGGTGACAAGGTTCACAGGGAAAACTACTTTTCGTCACCAGGTGGGGAGCTCCGCTCCTCTTTAGAGATTAAAAAGGGGTGTGCTTTACCTGGCGGGTCAGCAGCTGCTCAGAGCACTGCTCCTGTGGCAAGGAGGCTGTTGGGACCTTGGCCGGAGCGGGACTTCCCTGTATATCAGGGAAACAAGAAAATATATGTATTTCTTGTCCAGAGGGAACAGAAGGAAACTTTGCATGAGCGACTGTGTTCTGTGGGCACTGTGTGAGCACAGTATGATTCTTGACCACCCTTTCCTTCTGTACAACAGGCTTAGGGGTCTTGACCTGAGCCCACAATTTCCCTTGCTGGCAATCCACCAAAGGTTCCAGACTGTTGAGCAGGTCCTGGACAATGAGCAGTGGTTCTGTTATAAATCCAGAGATATGAACAGAATGCACCGCCTCCATTGGCCCCAACCTAAGCGGTACCCCCACTCTGTGCGTAATCCTAGCCTGGTCTTGTGTGTAACTGGAAATATCTAATTCACAAAGTTCCACTCTAAGTCGCATGCCCTTTCCTTTTGCTACCCGTTTAAGCTTGCCGAATAAACCAGCTGACATCAAACACATTTCAGCCCTGGTGTCAATCAGTGTCTCCCTGTGTAAAACGTTTCCAATGGCAACCTTGAGATTAAAAGCCTCTGGCTTTTCATCTCTGTCTTAACATCCCAACAAGCCGTCTAGAGTGTCATGATTGTAGTCCCTCCCCCTTAAGGGCGCTCCGGCTCGTTCACTTGTTGATTTTGTGCACCTGCTCCCTGTTCCAGCCCACCTTTAAAAGCCAGACGCTCACTCTGTTCCGGGCTCTGCATTGGAACACAGATGCCCGGAGGGTTGCCTATCACTGAATTGCCTTACCTCCGCGGCTAGGGTGGGATTCACCTCCTAAGTGTCCTGAACCAGCCGAGCCCGGGACCTGGAGTGCCTGGTTCCGTTCCCCCTTTCTTCCCCCCGACCCTTCGCCGGATCCTACTCCGGTTTTTAACTTTGTCATGTCTGTCTACATCCCCTCGCCGGATTCCGCTCCAGCTTTTAACTTTGTTTTGTTCGTCTTGGATTTATCAACCGGTTCTGGACCTTCGCCTGCAGTGGACTTCCCTTTGGACTTCTTTTTGGACTGTTCGCCTGGACCACGCCCCCCCCCTGAGCACCTTCATCACACCCCCCTCCTGTTCCTCTACCAGCCCAGTTCCTCATCTCCCTCCTGTGTGTGTTCACTCCCTTCCGGATTGTGTCATCTGCATAGGGTCCTGAAAGACGCTTCGTAACATAGAGCCTACCTTCTCTCTGACTTCAGTGGTGGAATCAGCACCTGAGTGGGAGTGGCTGACCTTCTCCAGTCTCCAGTCTAAAGCCTGTTCCAGCCTGGCCAGGTGGGCAGCTATTGAATCCTTTCGCTTAGTTGTTTTGCTAGTTTTTCTAGCCCTACCCCTCCCCCGGTGTCCACACGGCATTTAGTACACTTGGTGCGGTCCTGTCTGCCTGCTTTGCGCCGGGACTTAGCTGGCTCAGGAGCTTCCGCTCCTTCGAGCAGGAGGGAATTGATAACCCCGTTGGCTCTTATGGCAAACACAGTTGCTTTAATAGCTTTTTGCTCAGACAGATTGTGGACCTCATATTCCCAGGCTTTTTGCGCTAATCTCCTAATATCAGTTATTTCCATAGTTTGTGCATTAGAATGCATCTCGGCCATTTTTCTAACTGACGGGTGGAGATTTGCAATGAACAATCCCTTAAAATGTACATGCTCTCCGCAACCCTCATAATTTGACCTATAAAATAAAAGCGTCTAAGTAATATTACTTACGTTATATTCATGAGTGGACTTAGCTCTCTCATTCTTGGCTGGCCAAGGCAGCAGTCGGGTCAATAAATGCACCGTACTCTTGGATCAGGGCTTGACACAGCTCCTCAAAGTCATTACAGACCTCTTTTGTCTGCCTAGCTATCCATTTATGTACAGCTCTGCTGGTAGTTTTTATCACCAGCAACTTTCTCCTGTTCTGTAGCATCTGGCATAAACTGCAGTGTGTACCTGAGCTCATGTATATAACTCTCGACATTATTCCCTGACACTGCTGGGTCAAATCTCTCTATGTCCATTGCTAGCTGTCTCAGCGAGTGGAGGTTTATTTTCTGAGCTTCTCCGCTGACGGAGAGATGGAGGAGATCGTGGCCGGGGGGCCTACGCCTGACTCAGCTCTCTACCCTACAATGACCCAGGCCGAACCTCGGGCCGATCCTTTGGTTATATGCAGGTGATCTCTGGTCTCGACTCTTAGAAAAAGATAAAGTCCTGGCACTCAGAAATATTGGCCAACACGTGATTGCGTAATTGTCCAAGCTGAGTCTGACAACGTCCTGGAGAGGTGCCCTCTGGGCCCTGTGCTGCCTCTTTTATCTGGAGGAACTACGGTCGTTCAGTGGTTGAAAGTTTCACGGGCATTCGAGACCCACATGATTGGCTGATCAAGGTGGAGGATGAGTATGCACTCTGACATTAGAGACTCTCCCTTGGAATCTTCCAGACAGAAAGGCGCCAGAGATGACCATTCATTAGGGTGGCTTGAGAATATCAGTGCCGCTACAGTGTTAAATAAAGATCACTGAGAATGGTCAAAACCTGAGAGCCAGAGATCCAGTAGCACTGTGAACTAGCACTGTAGACACATATTGATTATTAATAAACATGTAAGCTCTCTGTTTTGAGTTGTGGCTTTGCTGGTCTATTGGCACAGTATTTTGACAGCATCTTCCAGGGTTCATAGGTTTTTGTTGAGGGTTTACTAGGGATGTATCAGAAGCAGTCTTGTCTGTATTGGAGCTTGTTGCCAATGTTCCTATGACAACTAACGTATTTTTCCCTTTGGGTTTTTTTTTCAACAGAACTTTATTGCAATGCTTTTGTGAAAGTTTATTTGATACTTTGTAGAAGACCACTTTACAGTTCTTATACAATAGTGTTTTCTTTGTGAATGCATTATTTTGTTAGATTTTTCCAAACCTTTTTGAATAATCATATCATAGTACAACCAGTGCTGTGTCTGTGGTACTAGTGTTTAGAAAATGAGAACAAAGCATTTAAAATTATTGAAATACAGTAAAATATGTGCTTCACAAGACTAAAACTATGGTATACACTATAATATTTAGTACTTTATGTAATGCATACAGTAAATATGGCGCGGGATTTGAACTGGCATCTTATCTCTTAATTTTATAAGATCTTATCTTACCTTAAATATCTTTATATGTCAATTATTGTTTCCCAGCCTTTTGATATCAAAGGTAATCTACAGGAAGGAATACCATCAGTGGATTGTTGTCTGTACAAACCAAGAACATGATCGCTGTCAATCGTGCCACATTGAAAAAATACTTCTCTGCTGCACCTTTTGATAAATAGGCATTTGCTCCTGGAAAGTGTTGTGTGTGTTTTCAGTATTCTTTCTCTGTATTTTGAACAAAACAAAATTAATAAACGTATGTAAATCGAATATCTTCTGTGTCACCAAATATTGCTTATTTTGGAAATTTCATACAGAAGTTTTTTGGCAAAGCCTTTCTCTTGAGTTTTATTTTGCTTCGCAAGCCTGTAATTTGCAATATTTTCTCTTTTGTCTGTAAAGGCAAAACTAAATATGCATGGATAAAAGGTGTGTAGCAAACAGGCACTGATCTCTGAATTAAAATGTTTTCATCTGTATCCTGGTATAAATGCAATATCTCAAAGTAGATTACATGTTGTAGTGTTTCATAATTTTCTATCCAGATCAAAACAAGTGCACAAGGGGTTAATTATGCTGACATGGACACATGCACTCTTATACTAACAGCACAAAAGGTAAAGGTATCCTTACATTTCCTTACATAGAATTATTTTCTTATTCCATTTTTACAAATTAATAGTGTGTATGCTAATTATAAAATTTTGAAGAATGTAGATTTAATTATTCTAATATTTCCTTTTGAATTATAATAATTATGAAATTTTTGTTTGTCAAATACTGTAGCTCTGCTTTTTTGTACTGTTGACATTGTTTTAAATGGGGGGTTAGAAAATGGTGAAAATCAAAGATTGACTGAGCTGTTTAGTCAATAAGTAAAATAATTATTCATATCCTCCAACTTGTAAGTGATTTCTAGCAATATACCCGAGCTGCTGGTATAATTAGAAGCATGTGAATTATTTGTTCTCTAGCACAGCTTTGTTGAGAGGAGTAATAATCCAGGCACACTTGGTTAAACAAATATTTATTACAATGACAAGACACAAACTACACTACACACAAGAAAACATACAACATACAAGTATGTATGTACAGTATTTACAAACAAGGCATTTCAGAGGCCTAACATTTAGGTCACCCAGAAAACCCCAGACTCCTATTAAGCATTAAGCCATAGGAACATGTATTATGGGTCTCCTGATAAGTACTCTAATTCTTATCAATAAGTCTTAAAGCAAGTCCATTTTTAACTCTTTCAGTGATGGAGTGCCCAACATCAGTTGGTCTTAATCTATAACCCAATCTGTACTGTGACCCCATCTTAAGGTCAGCATTCAATCATCCTGGACAGAAAGCAGACAGAAAGAAGGGAACAGTTGATGGAATATGTTATAGCAATGGCAACCCATGGTCTGCTGGCCTGAGCCACTCCAGTCCTGGGGCAGCTCACGGTATCAGGGAGAAAGAGAGAAGAGAAGGAACAGGATGTAACTTCACCCTGACAATCAGTTCAGATCAGTGCAATATCTGGTTTAGCACTGAGTTGAACTGGAATTGATCTGAAAAGTCTGTGCACAGAGGAGTAAGTGTTGGCTGGAAAACTCACACAAAAAGGAGATAAAACTGGTTACTACTGAATAACTAGATATTCGTGAGTGTTGACGAAAGTCAAACCCTATCGCTCCATTGTTCAAGTGGATATATGGTGGCAGCTTTCTCATCGTTAGGTCGTGCTGCAGGCTAAACTTTGGGCAGAATTTTGTCTTTGCATATGGGCTAACTCTCTATCTTGGCACATAGGGGAAAAAACATCCCAAAATTTAAAGAACAGTTGTGGGGCTGTCACATGGTTCTGTTCCCAGCCAGTCAAGTTGGTTCAGTGCAGAGAAGCAGAGTAAGAAGTAATGTGCACAGCTTTTAAAAGGAAAAAAACCTGTCTGGTGATTGGTTAAGAAGTCACCAGGTGGAGAAGGTCTCCAAATCCTGCAGGAGAACATGCCTTGTGACTTTTACATCATGTCCAGATGTGCCTGTGACTCTCTGCTAGATATCCAGTTGCCATGTGTGGACATCCATCATAGGGAGTACTGGTACTGGTTTTCCACTTTAGTGTAACTGTACAGTATCAAAGTAAAACACTTACGTGTTTATACACATTTAATTTTTATTATTAAAATAAGATTTACTGTATGTGACAGACACATCTGATATATGGTAGATTAGGATTCACTGCACCATCTGGCAATTTTACAGAATAGTGCTGTAGGCACCAATAAATGTAGGGGTTTGTGCATTTACTGGGACAATTATTAATTGTCGCAGTAAGTCACAAAATGATTCATCTGATGGCTATTAGAATCCAACCTTGTGGGATAACTCAAACAACGCACACACACAGGTATTAATACACGTGTATTAATACACAAAAACACATTTATTAATACATAAAATGTGCATATAAACATAACAGATCTTATTGTGAGGGTAAGCAGAATACAAAAGGTATATATTCAATCACGAAGAGTTACAAACCAAGAGGGACATACATTCAGTATATTGTAATGCCTTCGCCCGGTGGTGAAGAGGAAGCTCCCATAGGCGCTCATAGTACTGCTGGGCAGGCTGGGAGTTGTAGCCAGGGAGAGTCTGAGGGTCAGCACGATGACCAGCAGCTGACCTTACATGTGTAAATAATGATAATTATGTGTGGTTGATAACAGAATAAAGCTATCGCTTGGTTTGTTTATCGCGTCTCTACTAGTCCTTTGTCATGAGAAGAACCTGTAAACGCTACAATATAATTTGTTTCGTAAATGAACTTGGATTACAACTTCTACACTAGATACTCAAAAGCAAGTACATGACTCATATGAATTAAATTGATATCAACTGGGGTTGAGGTAACAATTGAATTCTCGAGCTATAATGCAGAATGTTGAATACTCATCCAATCTGTATGGATTCAGATCTCCCGCGGGCACAAAGAAACAGTGGCAGGCTGTTGCTGTTTCCAATCGGTGCTCTCTGGCCCGGTGCCAAGCAGTGGCCGGTGTGGGAGAAAGAGGGAGAGATTTCTGCTGTGATGCGCTGCAGTGGGCTCTCTGAAGACCGGCTAGTTAGTTCTGGCTTACTAGCAGAGTTTGTGCACAGAAGAAAAGTGACTGCAGGTCCAAGCAGGTCACACTCTTTAGACAGGGAGAAGACAGGTTTGTTCTTGATGTAGCACTAGTCCTGAATCCTTAGATTCAGCTGTCCACAGTTCCAACCGTAGTTCACTTGTTGATCAGGTGAGCTTTCACGGTGGCTTCATGAGGCTTGCTGCTGGGCTAACCTCGGGTGGATCCTTTGGTTACGCGCTGGCAACCTCCGTTCTCAACTCTTAGAACAAAGAAATGTCCTGGCACTCAGACACGCTGGCTGTTACGTGGTTGTCCGAGCTGAGTCTAAGATGTCAAGGAAGAGTTGAGTCTGAGAATGTCCAGGAGGCGCACCGAGGAAGTCCTGTGCTGCCTGTTTTTCCTGGAGGAACTACGGTCGTTCATTGGTTTAAAGTTTCATGGACATCCGAGACCCACGTGGGGTTAACCTGCACTACAAGTTCCTGATTGGCTGATGATGAGTAACAATGCACTCTGACCTTAGAGTTGTAAATAACTTTGGATGATAGTCTCCCTTGGAATCTCCCAGACAGTAAAGCGCCAGAGATGATCATTTATTAGGGTTGCTGGAGAATCTCAGCATTGGGAGTTGTTCCTTATCAGGACAGTCTATCAGCAAGAAAAACACCTTAAATGTGAACCAAATGGATTGGCCTCTCTGTATCCCGCACCACTGAGATGAAGGAGAGAGGGACGGCAAGGGAGCAGCAAACTTAATTCCTGTATTTTTAATAAGCCTTGCCACTACAGTGCAGTCAGATTATCTGAAAAAGCAAAAAAACATTGGGCACTTCCTTTTAGCGTACCATGGTATGCTTCTATAGTGTTTTCTAACCCTCTAAATGTGGTGTCATCTGTAATCTTGACTAGTTTACTAACTATTCTGGAAATTATGTAACATTTAATATCTTATGCAGCAACGGGATTCATTTTTAATTCTGAGATTATACTTTACATGGATGTTTTTTTATTTCTATTTCTATATATATATTAAAAGACATTTATAATGAAACAGCTAAGGTTGTTACAACTTTAGTTGCATTTTCATACATGTGCATGCTGTACTGTATATCTTTAAAAGCTATACTATATACTGTACACATATATACTGTATGTATATTTTTAATAGGGCAGTAGGTGGAGACAAAATGGAGATTAATACGGAACTACATTCCTCAAAAAACAATTAGGCATAACCTTCCTTCCTCTGTGTCCTGAACAATTGATAGAAGAATGCTGTTCAGTAATAAGCTAATAAGCTAAGTTGACCGAGTCATAGAAGAAAATTGGTTGGGTAGCATTTAAAAACAAGGAATCTCCTAGATTAACTGTTTTTCAAGCAGGTAAGAATCTTATCTGCCTGGTTACCACTTGCTTACTTAGATTGAGTTCTGAAGAAGTGTAGTCAGACCTCAAAAGATAGCTAGACTTTTGGTTTATTTCCATGGTTCTCACACTGTGGCACGCGTACCAGCTTTGGTTTGATCATTGATAGTACTTGGTCCAAAAAGTTTGAGAACCACTGGTTTATTTTGATCTTTTGGAGATAATTGCACCGTATGTACAAAATAATACATTGTCATTATTATTTTATAGTTTTTTAACCACAGATAAAATATTTCAACAACAAAGAAGGGAAAATGAGTAATGGTTACTGATGTAAATTACCTGCACAAAGGCTACAATAGTGGATTTACTATTCTGAGCTGATAATATTCTAAAATGCACTTTCTGCATCTGAGAATACTATTGTCTCTTAGAATATGCAACCATCAAAAATGATTCACATTACCCTGATTAATGGCTTTACAGTCACAGCAAGAAATAAGTGTTTCAAAAGAGTGATAAATGTGTAGTGAGACTGAAGAGCTGGAATATCTTCTATTTATTATGATCACTAAGAGTAAGACAAATGGATACCCAGTAGAGTTTCTGAGTAAATATTTATAGTTCAGAATGATTGTAATGGCAGATGCTGTCAGATATGGCTAAAATGCACAGCTATTGAGTAGCAGTTTTGTTTTCTTTATGAATGTCTGCTTGTTCTCAGTGCTTTTTATTTGATGTTAATGAGGTTCTGTGAAAGAGAATTTAAAGTACAATAAGGCTGCTATTCATAGGAAAAATCATTACGACACAGCTGGACAGATTCCAGCTTCAACAAAACAGAAGAAATAACTCTATGTAATTGTTACAAAACTAACACATTGAGACGAACTGACATGATGATGTGCAATATGTATGGGATCTTTTATCACTGTGAATATTAGCATATTTTTGATAAAACAATAAAAGTATAATTGGCATAAGGTAGCTTTTTAAGCTACATGACGGACAATAATATACAGATGGAATCATTATTAATGCACAGTAGTAGTGTTCCCTATGGCAGCAGCCATGTCACCCTGCAACTTACAATTGGCAACCCACTAAAGCTAAACAGGTGTGATCCTGGTCAGTACCTGGATGGGAGACCTCCTGGGAAAAACAAAAAGGTTGTGGCTGGAAGAGGTGTTAGTGAGGCCAGCAAGGGGCGCTCACCCTGCGGTCCATGTGGGTCCATGTAGGTCCTAACCCCCCAATATAGTGACGGGGTCACTATTGAGATGTACAGTATATAGTACATCTCAACAGTATATAATATACTATATACTTACAGTATATAATATACAAATTGAGATGTACAGTATATAGGGAAACAAGTCCCTAGTGGCCCTAGGTGGAAGGGGGACAGGGACACTATACTGTAAACAAGCGCCGTCTTTCGGATGAGATGTTAAACCGAGGTCCTGACTCTCTGTGGTCATTAAAAATCCCAGAGTGTTTCTCGAAAGGAGTAGGGGTGTAACCCCGGCGTCCTGGCCAAATTTTCCATGCCTCCTAATAATCCCCCTCTATGAATTGGCTACATTACTTTGTTCTCCCCCCCCCCTCCGACGGCAGGCAGAGCGACGTGCCGGTTGGAGTATTCTCGGTCGCATTTAATGGCAACGTCAGCTCAAAGATTTGGTTCAAACCACCAAATGGAGAAGGGCATGTCGACAAGCGGACCCTGCTGATGCGGGATTAACGCTAGGATGAGAGAGAGTGTTTCCTGCAGCAAGTTCGCTGGAGCTTAACACAATATCAACAACATCAAACTTAACTTTTCACTGGCTGAAGAAGATTGATAAGTGGCATTTGTGCTGTATTAGATGCTAGTGAAACATTTTCTTCATTAACAGTAATTATGTTCACAACTGTACTTTAAGTCCATTTAATAGGGAATAATAATATGGAGTAATGTAACTGAAGGTAAATTCTGGTAGCTACAATAAAATAGCGAAGTGTCTGAACTATTAATTCATAAATTAATATTGTCATTATCAATATTAATTTATGAAAAATAAAATAAAGTAAGTAGTGGTAATTAAACAGAAAGAAAAAAAAGTAAATAACAGTATCCCACAGTCACACAATGTCCTCCTGTGTGGGCAGCACTGGCCAGAACACATGGTTCACAAAAAGAGAAAAATGAATGATCCCAAGAAACTGACAAATTGAGATGTACAGTATATAGGGAAACAAGTCCCTAGTGGCCCTAGTTGGAGGGGGGACACAGATACTCAGCCAGTGGAAAAATAAAAATCCCCACCAAAACAAGAACCACCAACAACAAAACCACATATGAAGTCAATAGAAAAAAATGCCTAAACTACTACAAGGAAAAAAAAAGAGAAATATTTTACTCTCTCTGTTCTCCTTAAAGCCTCTTAACTCTCTTTTCACACCTCTACTCTTCCACTCTCGTATACTCTCACACATCCTGCAGTTTACCTTCACCTTATATGTGTTGTAAATTTTACCAATGCAAATGTCTGAACAACAATAGTATTACAGATATTCCCTAGATTGACCATAGAGTGCACCAGGTTCCTATTTCCTTGAAACATGTAGGGCTAAAAGCCCAGGTACCAACTTGTTTCTCCGGGAAATGTTTTGTGGCTTAAATATAAAACTGATTGATCTATACCTATTTTCCTTGAGCAATAACAGCTCCATGCCCCACCAGTGAGGCATCCACCTGCATGAGAAAAGGTTTGGTGAAGTCTGGACTCCTTAGTTCTGGATCCCAGGTAAACCATTTTTTCAAAGTTTGGAAAGCCTTGTCACACTCCTCATTCTGTCTAGCGTATTATGGAATAAAATGACAGTACCATCCGACAACTCCTAGGAATGATTGAACTTGACATTTTGTTTATGATATGAACTAGGGAAAGGGAAGATCAGACCACAAGTGGACAGGATCGAGACTATTTCTTATGGTGGTCTAGTGTGGTGATGAAGTTTGCCTTTGGTGCCACTGTGGGATTGATAGAGCAAGCTGAAGCTTATTCAAAATCTCCTCCTTCGCTTAAAACAGACAATCATTAAAATTAATTAATTATAAAAGAATACAGAACTGATACTCAATAGCTGCACATTTTAATCACATCTGACAGCATCCGTTAATCAAATTATTCATTCTGTCTTGAAAGACTCATTGGATTCCTGTGGAATGAAGCTGTGTCACAGTCGCCCTATGGGCCAGGAATGTCCCTGCCTCGTGTACGACTACGCCACCTAGCAATACACATGGGGTGCTAGGGCCCCTCTACATTACCACAGGTTCTGTTTATCTCCCAGAATCACCAATGCACACACAGACCAGCGACAAGCATTTGTATTGTATAAGTGCCCTTTTTATTTTCTACATACATCAATACACTCTACTATCCTAAGAAGGATAAAAAAGGAACATCCACAACAACCAGAAAATAGTTCAAAGGGGCGCAATGAAATCCAGAGGGACAGCAGTCTTTTCTTTTGTAAAGTACTGAAGGGAGGCCACTACCACACTTCTTCTTAATATCGGTGAAAGTCATTGATGGCCTGGAGACGAACAGCAACCTTAAGGAGTGAGGTATCACCCAGTTCAATTTCCCGATCTCCGTTCAGGTTACACCAGAAATCCTCCCACGAGCTGTACTCTATTTCCGCTCAGTTTGTATCCATTAGCTGGGCCAGGTTCTTTGTCCTTTGCCTTCAGGTATTAAAAAGTCTCTGTACAGTACCTCTGTTGCAATGCCAATGTCTCCCGTAGTTAGTTTATTTCGAATTATTATTTATACATACATACTAATAATTCTGTATTTTGTATGTAATTTAAAAAAATCAGTGTTAATGACTAGCTAAAGCACTAATTTAGACACACCACTTTAAGTACTTCACTGAGTCACCTCGAGGTTTTACAAAGTAGTGTAGTCATGCATCTGATTATTTAAAAAAAGTAAGGATGTTGAGTGTTACAATGCTGTGTAATAAAGCATGCTATTTTCAGTATGGTTCATTACGTTTTGAGAAGACTGAATGATTCTCTGTTCAGGGAAACTGGCTGTACTGAATGTAAAATAAATCTCCTAAAACTCAAAGACTGGGCTGTAAATTAGGGTAAAATACAGATGCAGCCATTCAAAGTGCGCGGCACAGACACGTACCGGAGGTAATTGGCTACGGCCTCGCACATCGTGACGCGCGATGACGCAAAATACCGCGGTATGTGATTGGTTGACCGACAGGGGCACTCGTGGTGTGTTGGTCGGTCATAGAAAGATTTAAATGTCTTTACTGTGCCCGTTTTAGTATTGAATATTTATATGGAATTTTACCACTGAAGGGAAATCTTAGTAGCTGAGCATAAAAAGAATAGGAGCATACTGTAACGCGTGTGAAGGCCATAAACGATATTAATTTTGGAACATAAACATACAGTGTATGGCTGGTCTCGCTACTTTAAAGAAAAAATACACACCAGTATTCCATTTCTCCCTAAACATTTTAAGCATCGAAGTCTAGCGTGATACCAGAGTCAATAAGCATACTTTTAGAATTCGATTAAAAGGGAATATAATATGGAATTGCGTATCTAAAGGAATTAATAACGATATAATTATATTCATGTACCGCAACACAAGAATAGTACATGCTGTACAATGTCTGTTGATACTGTTTCTGTATGGTTTTTTCAACACACCTCATGTGACCTTGCCAGTGGCGCTGTGGGTTAGGTTCCTTCCTTATACATCACACATTGGGTGTTCGAATCCAGCCGGAGCCATTACTTATTTTTTTAACAAATATTTCTTTGAAAAAATAAAACTTTTCCCTGGGTCAGAGATTAAATAAAACTTCACTCACACCAAACAAATTACCACACACTGAACACTGAACATGTTAACCCAAATATGTCTCACAATACTTTTATGGTACATTACTTTGCTAAAATGTATTTAAAAATAAAAACGCTTACAAACGCCAGCAGAGAGAGACACACACACACAGTTCTTCATTGTCAAAAAGTAATTGTTTTTTACTTTGTCAGCACCCAGACAAACGCAAACGTGTTATTAATGAAATGCTTTTATTCATTCTTAATCTAACTCACAAGTTGTCATCTGTTGTTGAAGCTCTGTGAGACTAGACTCACACATGGCTAGACTTGACTATTTAACCATGAGATTATGTTTATGTTAATCTTCCTTGTTATGCACTGAGAATGATAAGCACCCTAAACACGAGGGCGGCGTAGCGGTCAGCTCTGGCTTTCCTATCTATACCGATACACTGCAAGTACAAGCATCGAAGTCATTAAGTAACGTGATACCTGAGTCAACAAGCATACTTTTAGAATTTGATTAAAAGGGAATATAATATGGAATCGCGTATCAAAAGAAATTAATAACAATATAATTATATTCATGTACTGCAACACAAGAATAGTACACGCTGTACATTGTCTGTTGATAATGTTTCTGTGGGGCTTTTTCAACACTCCTCACGCGACCTTGCCAGTGGTGCTGTGGGATAGGTTCCCAACTCACCCATCACATGTTGGGTGTTTGAATCCAGCTGGAGCTGTAGCTTTTTTTTTTAACAAACATTTCTTTGAAAAAATAAAACTTTTCCCTGGGTCAGAGATTAAATAAAACTTCACTCGCACCAAACAAATTTATATTTCTAAATATCACAACATGATTTTTTATTAAAGTCATTTTAATAACAATGAATAGTCACCTATGTATTACAATATAAACATTTATATTGATTTAAATCGCTTTTGATTTAAATCGCAAACGCGTGTTTAAATATATGTGTTTTTTGATTCACAATCAGACAAATGCAACATAAATTGATATCTTTGTCTTATCTAAGTATCTTAATAAAATTCAGGATAGCTTTCTCCCCATTTAGATTTATTTTTCTTGGGATCTTGGGATCAAACGTGGAAAGATTACATTGTAATCGTTTTTATTTTTTAAATATATTTTAGAAAAGTGTAATCTATACTAAAAAGCTGTACACTACCTGCTATAAAGATACATATTGTAATACTTTCGGGTTCGGAGAGGACAGACACAAGAACTCAGACTTGCGGAGTTAAAGCAAGTTGAAGCCTTGATTTTATATGTCACCTTTAAAAGTGGCATCTCAAACCAATACAGTAGATTAAAAAACAGTTAAAAGGACCACAGATTACAAAGTAAATACCCAACACTGATTGTACACATCTGTCATGCTAATAAAGCACCTTGCATTGAATTTAATTGAGGGGGGGGGGGGATGGCGAGCGAGAGAGCACAGCCAGGACAGGCAAATAAGATACACTCCACAGACATTCACAACAGCGATCATAAAACTTTTGCACATATTGTTAAATTATTACTTGTTTTTCAGGAAGTTAAAAAAACACTTGAATTACTTATCCAGTTTCCCGAAATAAAATTATTTTTCAAGCAATGCAACTAACGTCGGGCAGTGTGTTTTTTTTAATCCAACATTAACAGCCACATATTAAATCTTGTCAGTCAGCTCTTTTTTCTCTATTTGAATTGTGGCGATTCAAACAACTTGGGATAACAAGTGGTCTCAAAGTCACCGAGCTCACAGAGCTTCAACAACAGATGACAATTTCCTTAGTCCTTCCTTAGTCTTCCAGAAATTGTCAGATTCTGAGTGAATAAAGAAATTTTTTTAAAACACGTTTGCGTTTGTTTGGGAGCTATATTATGTATTTTTCATATGTAAGATATAATGATTTGTTCCCGCTTACACATCGCACGACTTTAAAAGCTAGAAAAACAGGTTTCGATTCACATTATCTGGCGAGCCTTGTTTTGTCAAAGGACAGCACATACTTTGAAAAGACCGCAAATGTATTAGCAAGGGTTAATTGCACTATGGACTGCACAAAGAAATTTAAAATAGTCTTTAGGTGTGAGGGCAGGAGTGGATCTTAGCAGGTGATCAGAAAAAGGAAACAATTGTTACGCCCGGGTAATAAAAGCCCCCCACCCCCTCCCTCTCTCTCTCTCTCGCTTGCCCTAAACAGACAATATACAGGGGGGAGGGCAAGCGAGAGAGAGAGAGGGGGGGGGGGTGGGCGAGCGAGAGAGAGAGTTTTTTGCCCTCTGTCAAAAAAAACCCAAATCACTCGGGGCAGAGACTCTGGGGGGATCATTGTGTGGTACAGAGCGGAGCTCAGTCACTCCATACAAGTATTAAAGAGAGAAGAGTCAACAATTGATTTAAGGACGATCTGTCAAAGTGCAATAAAATACAGTATTGTTGTTGTTGTTGTTGTTGTTGTTGTTTTTATCCGGTAAAGCGTTTTGAGAATCTACCTTTAAAGGCGCTATATAAAAACGTTGATTCTAATGGAATATGTTTTCTTTCTTCTTTTTTTCAGCATGGAATAAACCTATTACTTGATTCTTATGGATGCCCGGTTCCACCGGGGATTAAAAAAAAAAAAATTTTTTTTAATCGCGTATCTAAGGAAATAGCAGTATAATCTTATTCATGCACAAACAGTGGCATGTTACATTATTAATTTGGGTGTCTCCTCTTGCCAGAAAGCTCTAAAGTGCATTTTGAGTGTGGTTTTTGACTTTTTTTAAATTGCAACCCATAAATAAAGCTGATACTGTTTAGACTTTTAATTATTTTAAACTGTATTACAGCAGCACAATGCACAATGCAACGTAAATTGCAACAATGCACTTGGAATCTGTCCAAGCCCTACTTTGTCAGGCATTTTCTTTTACTGTAACGGACATAAAAACTCCCTTGCTTTTAACAGAGCGTTTCATAATTTCTTACTACAAAAATTATTTAAACTGCGACACTTATCATTCAACCAGAGCTCAAAATATCACAAGGATCCTCAAGAGCACAGCAAAGACTGTATTAAAAGAATCGCGTATCTAAAGAAATTAATAAGATATAATTATATTCGTGTACTGCAACAGGGCTGTGTAGGGCTGTTTCACCTCTCTTTCTCACTTTTCTCATTCCCTCTTTGCTAAACGGCTTTTCATACTAATCTATCTAACTGCCTGTTTCCTGTGCTTTCTCTATCCTTTAAAATAAACTATTATTCCACAATGCAGGGTATTACATAGCCAGTATCACAGGTTTGCATGCATAATTTAATTTTGAAAGCCACTGAGACATCAGGTACTACTGTTGTATTTATGAAAAAGAAACAAAACAAAAAGCATACTAATAACTGTGCCATCCTACTCCTTAGTTAATACAATTGATTATTTATAAAAAGTTAACATTGTAAGCAAAATATTTTGAATTATATTTTACCCTGGTTTTTTTTGGTTTTGTATTTAACTTATTATATCATAGTCAGATTTAATATATATTTGAACAATAATAATATATTTTTACACGATGCGAGGGAAAGTGCAACAACTAATTACAGTGCTAAATTCAATATTATTGATTACTAATACTTTATGCTTACATCTTAATTAGATGTATTTAAAACAGTGAACTACTGTAAGTGTAACATAACATTCAGAAATACAATCGAGAATAGTTTTGTGGTGTTTGTATAGATGAAACGTTCCTAAAACGTATAACGTAATAAAATTAAAGACGATTAAAATCTGTAATCATTCCAATTGTATGTCATCGGAAAATACAATAAGTTTCTGCTTTGTCTAAGGATGGTATCAAAAAGTAATCTAAGTGGTGAGAAAGCTGTGCTTAATGATAATTAAGGGACTTAAAAGTAAAATGAGATGCTTCATATTGCTTGACTAATTTTAAAAACTAAGTTATAAATGCAGACACTCTCTCGGTGCCGCGCCGGGTCTAAATATCAAAATACACATTCGCCCCGGGCAGAGGCCGACGAGCGCCCGGCTGGGGTGCGCGGGGAAGAGCAGGACAGGAGTGAAAGTGGTAAGGACGGGGTTTAGAAAGGCCGCTGACCAGTGTGGCTGTCCCACAGTGAAGCGGGCGTACAGTCTGGGGAAGTATCCGTTTTCCTTGTAAATAGTTCCCTGCTTCTGCACCCCTGGGTCTTACTCTCTTTCTCTATTCTCTCTCTCTCGGGCACGTGGGCGGTGTGTTGGCTCACGCTGTTGGCGGGCAGGGGCGAGGGAGAGCCGGGCTAGCAGGTGGTGATGGAGAAGAAAAATAAAGACTTTCACTTCCTTTAACCGCAAGTCTGAGTTCTTGTGTCCGTCCTATCCAAACCCGAAAGTATTACAATATGTATCTTTATAGCAGGTGGTTTACAGCTTTTTAGTATAGATTACACTTTTCTAAAAGGTATTTAAAAAATAAAAACGATTACAATCTAATCTTTCCACGTTTGATCTCAAAATCCCAAGAAAAATAAATCTAAACGGCGAGAAAGCTATGTTGAAAGTTTATTAAGATTCTTAGAAGACAAAGATACTGTATCAATTTATGTTGCATTTGTCTGATTATGATTAAAAAGACACATAAAATTAAACACGCGTTTGAGATTTAAATAAAAAGCAATTTAAATCAATATAAATGTTTATATTGTAACGCATACTGTACAGCCTCCATTTCTCTATAAAAATTTAAAAGATCGTGTGTGCAGCCTAAGAGGGGGGGGTCAACTGTCAGTGACAGCTGACAATCCTCCATACACCCATGTGAAAAATTAATAATGCCAATGTAAACGTCGTATTTACAATTTGTTGATAATAGAAATGTTACGTTCTCTAAAGCTTTGTGATAGTTGATCCAGGCAGCAAAAGATCAGCTGCACTGGTAAGATGTGACACCGAAGATATGATTAATAACCTTTTAAATCTGAAGGGAGATCTAAAGGGATCCCCCCCCACACACACACAATAGAAGCAGGAAGCAGAAGCAGGGACCGTTGTCAGAAGGGAAGAAGGTGACTATTCTGTTATCAAAAATGACTTAAATTCGATCATGTTGTGATATTTAGAAATATAAAAGTCAATTAATTGTCCATAATATTGCTATTCTATTTTTTCAAAGAAATGTTTGTTAAAAGAAAAGTCACAGCAGTGGCTGGATTTGAACACACAACCTGGAGGTTGGTAATCAGGCACATAGACCAGTGGGCTATTGGGGAAGTCACATGAAGGGAGAGGTGAAACAGCCCTACACAGCCCTGTCGCAGTACACGAATATAATCACATAGTTATTAATTTCTTTAGATACGCGATTCCATTTTATATTAGCAGAAAAGCTTAAAACTACCACTTTTTTACACGTTATTTCACATGTTAGTTAAAGACTTCGATGCTTAAAATGTTTAGGGAGAAATGGAATACTGGTGTGTATTTTTTCTTTAAAGTACCGATTCCTGGAATCTGACTGGCTGACACCCTTCTGAAGTGGTTCCATAATATCTGGTATACGGAAAAGAAAGCGTTGGTAAAAAAGCCTGGATTCTCATGTATCTGATACAAGTATGTTTTAATACAGTCTTTGCTGTGCTCTTGAGGGTCCTTGTGATTTTTTTAGCTCTGGTTGAATGATAAGTGTCACAGTTTAAATAATTTTCGTAGTTCGAAATTATTAAATGCTCTGTTAAAAGCAAGGGAGTTTTTATGTCCGTTGCAGTAAAAGAAAATGCCTGACAAAGTAGGGCTTGGACAGATTCCAAGTGCTTGTACAAATGTGCTAAAGAAATAAGCAAAAAAAGTCATTCCTTTATAGTATTGGCTAGCTAATGTCCTGTCCTCGTTAGTTAGATCAACGAAATGCTGTGGTGTTTGCCAAAGAAAAAACTAAAAGTATTTTCATTTAAAATGACAGAAAGAATGTGGACCAGCGTAATACTTTGTGTTTACAGCTTGTCCAAGGTCATTCATTATTAATACTATTAGTAATATCTTCGGTAAAGGCTTTGATGCATAACATATTTCTGCATAATTAAAATATTTATGATAAAAGTAGGTTGTGTACTTTTGCCCAACTGAGCAATCTTGCTTTCATAAAATATACCAACTTTTTAATGACTGATGATTAACATGCTGTAATACACAGTTTAAATTTAAAAGCTCAAATGCTGTACATGAGAGGTTAAGCTTTATTGGCTCCTCCTGGCTGTTTTACAAAGTGATTCTGGATACTTTCCGGCATGACGTCAAATGACGTGATATACCGCGTGATACTGCGTTTTCATGTGACACGCCCACCGCGGTGTACCGCGAAATATCCCACACGCTTTGAATGGCTGCATCTGTATTCAAGGGCATTTTTTGCATATAGCTTGTATTATGAAATGTAATATAAATATTTTTTTCTGTCATTCCATTGATGGTAAACAGAATCCTGCTGATTTTCTTTGTTTTAAAAAATCGTTAACAATGAAGAAAAACAATGTGTACCATTCAATCTCCTCAGATATCCATTGCACTGTTCCACAGGTTAGTGTCCTCACTACCTATAGGAAGTTATTGCTATGCAATAAAACTACTGACTTTGCTGACTGTGCTAGCCTTAATGAGAACTTTGTTCCTGCTTCGATCCACTCACTGGAAGCCAATTAAATAGTTCTGGCAGCCTGAACTGATGGATACCTATTGTTTTCTCCCTTTAAATGAAAAACACAATAAATTTTCTGTAATTTCCCCCTCCCTATGACAATTTCCAGCAGTGAGTTCCTATTCCTACTACCTCATAAAAACAAATTTGAACAGAATTTGAACAGTTATGTATTTAAAATTTATCCACTATGTTTCTGGCTTTTTTTTTTTGTTCTGTTCTTTTAAAGCCCATCACAATAAATATGTATCCAGAAAAGTTTTAGGTCCTTTTTAGGTTTGGCTAAAAACGTGAACCATTAAAGCTATTATTTCTAAACTTTAATCCACTCTTAATATAGGAAATGTAAACATGCCTAGATTTCCTCTATTGTGATGTAGAGTCAAATGATCAATATACATTCTGTCCTAGACATATAATTACCACTGTAAGAAACTTGTTGGCACTCTTTCCCATCTTTGACCTCTTTCCTGAAATTGTGAACTTGGAAAGTCCCATCCCAACTTGCAGGGAAATTATTTTAATTTTAGTTTTAACATTATAATGCATATTGACATCTTCCACTGTCAGGCAATTCATCAGAAAATTATGAGATTTCTACTCAGAAACATTTACACTGAGTAACTTTGAGTTTTCTTCTTTGTCATCTATTTTGTCAACAAAACCAGTTTAAAAAAGTACCTCATAGTCATGCTTACAGCTCTGGGGGAAATATGAAGATGCAGCATGATCTATTGGAAGGAGAAGCATTTTATAATTGAAACTTTAATTGCCAAGCTCTTGTAATATGAAGTTACATCCTAAGTGTCAGAGAGTTCATTACATATTTAAAATTCAGCAATAGTATCAGTCTATAAATACTGTATATGGACCTTGTGGTGGTGAGTTTATTCATATCTGTTTATTTTGCACTATATAATTACTACTTTTTTATTTCCAGTACTATATGGTTTTATTTATATGTGAATATAAAACATTATTATACTCTGTATGTGGAATATAAAGTATACAGATATAAAAAGCACAGTGAATCTGTGAGACAGTAAAATTGTGAAAAGGAATAAAAATATTTGTTTGAGATCAAGGACAGTCCATGTTTGTGCTCCCCTTTGCAAAGTTTGAATGCCATTGTTTCTAGCAGGTTTTAATGAGGTATACCTTTATCCAAAATTCTTCCTGCAAGGAGCCCTTTTTGAACTCACAATCAAAAATAGCTGGTGAATCAAGCCACCCTGTGTAGAAGCAGATGTGACTGTCGTCCCTTTCCTTATCAGTGACCTAAGATGTTTTCCTTTTTAACCATAAAGAATGGTGCTAGAATACATTATAAAACCTCATAGTATAATAAACATCATAAATCCATAAATATAAAAAACTTATGAGAACTGAAAGTCTGCAGTTTATTGAAACCAATATTTTCTCTTGATATTTCTTGCATCAGCTGTTATTTCAGGAAATGTTGGATGAAGAAACATTAAGAAGATGTAATTTTGACATATAACTGGTGTTATTTTTGTTAGACTAAGAATACACCCTCAACATTTAGTCTTTGACACCTGATTACTCTCTTGGGCTATAACTGTGAACTGTGGGTGAACTGTGGACACATTGAAATACTTTATGCTCGTCAGGATCTACAGTATGTACTGTATTTGGATCTGAAAAGAGGTAGTTTTTAAAGGGATAGGTAAACTCTAAAGCAGTGACAGTTGCAATCAGTTGTTTCACCTTGGAAACCCTGAGAAGAAACTTTTCAGAGTAAAATACAGCTGTGGCCAATCCAAAATATGGTACTATGCTGAGAATTAACTAAGATTAATACTAACACCTTACAGACAAAATTACCAGAGTAATCATTAAATCCTTTCTATTCTTGTAGAAAACATTTGGGTGAAAATTGATCTAAGATCAGAATTTAATTTGATACTGTTTAGAGTTTTAATTATTCTAAACTGTATTACAGAATCGTACACATTAAATAAGGTGGTATATTTTATAAGAGCAAGATTGTTCAGTTGGACAGTATAGAGCAAGTAGGATTTTAATGTTTGTAATTGCTATTCTCTAACATTCCAATGTTATTGTGACACTGAAGATATTATTAATAACCTTTTAAATCTGAAGGGAGATCCAAAGGGATCCACACAGTACATGTCCCTGCTAGAAATTCAGAGGGAAAGACGGTGATGTCACCGCGAGCAGGTGAGCAGACACACCCTCTAATGTCAGGCGTATGCGTTAAATATATTTAGATCTTTGAATTAATATTGTTATTGATTTCTTTAGCCTCACAGCATTGTCCAATAATACTCTTCTTGTGTCTAATTTTTAGTTAATCAGGATTTGAGCTACAGACCATAAAAAAACAGGATTCACTTTTTTCACATATTGATGATAATGATATCAGCAGCAGTTTGAAACTATCCATTGTTAATAATAAATGACTAGATTCGAACATGTGATATTTAGAAATATAAAAAAGTCAATAGATTGTCCATAATATTGCTATTTTAGTTTTTCAAAGAAATGTTTGATAAAACAAAACTTGAGGCAATAGCTGGATTTGAACACCTGACCTCTCATTTATAAGTCAGGCACTTAAACCATCACACCACTAATACACTCACATGACTAGTGGTGAAACAGCGGTACACATATCAATAGATATGTGTATATACTACTATTTGTGCTACAGTACATGAATATAATTATATCGTTATTAATTTCTTTAGATACGCGATTCCATATTATATTCCCATCTTAATCAAATTCTAAAAGTATGCTTCTGTTTACTCCGATATCGAGTGCATTCGCAGAAAAGCTTAAAACTATCACTTTTCTCACGAAGTACTGTATATAAACCTACTGTAACATGGTTAGAAGGAGCAAGGAGCACGTAAAAACGTTTCTGAAATAACCTCATGTAAGACTTTGATACTTAAAATGTTTAGGGAGAAATGGAATACTGGTGTGTATTTTTTCTTTAAAATACCAAGACCAGCAATATACAGTTTACATAATATATTTATGTTCCTAAATTAAGATCGTTTATGACCTTCAGATGCGTTATGCTCCTATTCTTTTTATGCTCAGCTACTAAAATTTCCCTTTAGTGGTAAAATTCCATATAAATATTCAATACTAAGCAGATTAAAATGTGCACGGTAAAGAGATTAAATGATTCAATCTTTTCACTACCGACCAACGCACTGCGAGTGCCCCTGGCGGTCATTTTGGCCAGGTGGCGCACGCGTAGATGCCCGTGGTACGGGTTTGTACCGTGCATTTTGAATGGCTGCATCAGTATGTAGCACAAAAAACAAGAGGGAAAAGAAATTCAAGCACACCACATTCAGAAAATGCCTTAAAAACCATTAGGAGAACAGTCAATTGATCAAATTCAGCATCAGATAAAAGGTAAATCTAAAAATAGCTGCTACAGTATATTCACTTTCAGTACATTGCATTACTACAGAGAAAAGTCATGGATCAATACAGGTATGTATTCCAAACAGACTATGATGACATGTGATGTGATCTACAACAGGGACACAACTTCTAGGAAGGCCTTGAACACAACCCAACAAACAATATTTAAAGTGAAAAATAAGGATTTTATTATATATTAATAGTAGTCAAAAATGGGCTCTCCAGCAAGGCACTGGTAGAAATAAATAGCCTTCTACTGTGACAAAATGGGGCTTTTCCAGAAGGATGCTGGCAAAACAATAAATAGTATGTCTTACACTTAATTAATAATATATTGGCATGTACCATATATTTCTATTTTTGGTGTATTATGGAACTGTGTTGGTATCTGACATCAGTTATAGATAAATAAGGGGTTATTGTATTACTGTATTATAATAGCCCTTCTTTTTCGTCTGTCTTATTAAATTGCTGCCAAAATTCATATTATTTTTCCTAGACTCTCATACCTATGTTTTAACAAGGTGATAGTATGTTTTTTTTCTCAATAGAACATGCAGTGTCAGCCTTTAAGTCTGAGATTCCAAGGGAGAGTCTAATTCAAAGTTTGTTCACAACTCTAAGGTCAGAGGGCATGGTTGCTCATCATCAGCCAATCAGGAACTGGTAGGGCAGGTTAACCCCACGTGGGTCTCTGATGATCCCATGAAACTTTCAACCAATGAACGACCTACAGTCCCTCCAGGTAAAACAGGCAGCGCAGAGCCCCTCAGGGCGCCTGCTGGACATTTCTCAGACTCTGAGTGCGCAGGACATTCTTGCAGCGTGCCTCCTGGACATTTCTCACTCAGAGCTCCTCCTGAACATCCTCCGACCCAGCCTGGACCACCATGTAATGGCCAGTGTGTCTAAATGCAGGAGTTTCCTTTGTTTTAAGAGTCGAGAACGGAGGTAGCCAGCGCGTAACCTGAGGATCCACCCGAGGTTAGCCAGCAGCAAGCCTCGTGAACAGGTCGGAACTGTGGACAGCTGAATCAGTATTCAGAACTAGTGCTTCATCAGGAACTAACCTGACCAGGAATCTTCCTGACCTGCTGGGACCCGCAGTCACAGTTTCAGCCAACACTAACTAGCCGGTCTTCAGAGAGCATCAGCAGCGCATCGCCGCAGGAATCTCTCCCACCACGTTGCACGCCTCAACAGCACTGCCTGGCACAGAGCCACATGTCACCTGTATTGATCCATGACTTTTCTCTGTAGTAATGCAATGTACTGAAAGGCTATGGAGGATCTACGTGGTGCTTTGGAGGCCACCAACTGGGATGTGCTGTGCGAACCACATGGGGACGACATAGACAGCATGGTGGACTGTGTCACTGACTATATTAACTTCTGCGTAGACAACACCATCCCCACCAAAGACGTACACTGCTTTTCAAATAACAAACCCTGGATCACCAGCGACCTGAAGGCTCTTCTGAATGACAAGAAGAGAGCCTTTAGGAGGGGAGATAAGGAAGAGGTCAAGCGTGTACAGAGGGAGCTAAAGCAGAAGTTAAGAGAGAGCAAGGACGCCTACAGGAGGAAGGTAGAGGACAAGCTGCAAAGGAATAGGGTGAGAGATGTATGGAGCAGCATGAGAGAGATCACTGGCTTCAAACAGGCTGGGGTTGCAACAGAAGGGAACCTGGAGATGGCCAACAAGTTGAACCAGTTCTTTAACAGGTTTGATTCTGGGTCCTCTGTGGCGCAACACCCATCCCCCCACAGCCACACGCTCCCTAACCCTTCACAGCTGCAACTGCCCAACACCTCCTCCATTCCCCCACAAACATGGCCGCCTACAGCTACAACCCCCGACGGCTGCTCACCCACCCATCCCCCACAGCTGCCACTCTCCAACACCTCCACCATTAACACCTCCGGCACTGAAAGCACTATGAGCATCATCCCCCGGGCCAGGCTGACCATCACAGCTGACCAGGTGAAGAAGGAGCTGAAGAGGCTGCACGAGGGTAAGGCCACAGGACCAGATAACATCTGTCCCAGAGTTCTGAGGGCCTGTGCTGATCAGCTGAGCGGAGTGCTCCAGCGACTGTTCAACCTGAGCCTGCGCTTGGAGAGAGTCCCGGTGCTCTGGAAGACATCATGCCTGGTCCCGGTACCAAAGAAAGGGCGCCCCTCTGTCCTCAACGACTACAGACCAGTTGCACTGACTTCTCACATCATGAAGACACTGGAGAGGCTGGTCTTATCCCACCTGAGACCCCTGGTCAGCTCATCACTGGACACCCTACAGTTTGCCTACCAGCCCAGTGTTGGTGTGGAGGATGCGATCATCTACATGCTGCAAAGGGCCTACTCACACCTGGACAGGGCTGGCAACACTGTAAGGATCATGTTTTTCGACTTCTCCAGTGCCTTCAATACCATCCAGCCCTTACTTCTAAGGAGGAAGCTGGAGGAGATGCAAGTCGATGCCTCCATGACCTCGTGGATCACTGACTACCTGACGGGCAGACCACAGTCTGTGAGACTTCAGAACTGTGTGTCTGAACTGGTAGTGAGTAACACAGGGGCACCTCAAGGGACAGTTCTTTCTCCATTCCTCTTCACCCTCTATACTTCGGACTTTAAGTACAACTCAAAGTCATGCCACCTGCAAAAGTTCTCAGATGACTCTGCAATTGTGGGATGTATCAAGGGTGAGCAGGAGGAGGAGTACAGAGGACTGGTCAGCAGCTTTGTGGAGTGGTGTGGGGTGAACCACTTGGAACTGAATGTTACAAAGACAAAGGAACTGGTGGTAGATTTCAGGAGGAAAAAGGTCAAACCTACTCCTGTCTACATCCATGGGAGTGGCGTGGAGATGGTGGACTCGTACAAGTACCTGGGAGTGCACATCGACGATAGACTGGAATGGTCTAAGAACATCGAGGCCATCTATAAGAACGGACAGAGCCGACTTTACTTCTTGAGGAGGCTCAGGTCCTTCAATGTGTGTAGTAAGATGCTACACATGTTTTATCAGTCGGTGGTAGCGAGTGCCATTTTCTACGCAGTGGTGTGCTGGGGCTCTGGGATTAGAGCAGTAGATTCCAAAAGGCTGAACAAGCTCATCAGGAGAGCAAGCTCTGTCATTGGGTCTGACCTGGACCCCTTGGAGGTAGTGGCTGAGAGGAGAATGATGTCCAAACTAGAGGCCATCATGGACAACTTCTCCCATCCCCTCTATGACAGGCTTGCAGGAATGAAGAACACGTTCAGCAATAGACTGATCCATCCACGGTGCGACAGGGAGCGCTACAGGAGGTCATTCTTGCCGTCTGCCATAAGACTGTACAATGCATCCACCTTGCGTCTTGGCAGAGGCAACAGCGACAGTGACCTGTTTCTGGACTAAACGCATATACACATCTACTGCTACATCTGTTCTCTTTCTTTTTCTTTTTCTTTTTCCCGTTTACAACCACTTTTGTGCAATATATGCCAGGGACCTGTGCAATACATTTATATTTATATTTATATCTATGGTTACATCTATATTTATATTCATACCTGTGATACGATTTTCTGTGTACTGTTCTGTTCTAGTTTCCTCTTGTGTGTCCGGACTGTGAGTAACTCTTGTATTGTATTGTATGTATTGTACTATTAGTATATAATTCGTTACACTGTGGCTGTGTTGTGTGTGTTAAGCTGCTGTTGCACTGCAATTTCCCTCACGGGATCAATAAAGTATCTATCTATCTATCTATCTATCTATCTATCTATCTATCTATCTATCTATCTATCTATCTATCTATCTATCAGAAGGCGCAGATTGGACAGCAACACGCCTGCCACTGCTTCTTTGTCTGCGAGAGATCTGAACACACAGATTGGATGAGTATTTGAGTATATTAACATTCTGCATTACAGCTCGAGAATTCAATTGTTACCTCAACCCAAGTTGATATTAATTTAATTCCTATGAGTGATGTACTTGCTTTTGAGAATCTAGTGTAGAAGTTGTAACCAAGTTCATTTACAAAACTGTCTAAATGAATGATATACTGAATGTATGTCCCTGGTTGGTATTTGTAACTAAATATTTTATGCTTCAAAGTCTTTATGGAAGATATTATTCATAGTATTAATAATGAATGACCTTGGACAGGCTGTAATCTCAAAGTATTACCATGGTCCACTTTCTTTGTAACCATCTGCATCAGTTTAACTCATTCACCCATGATTACGTGAAGACATTTTGCCTGCCATTTTCAGCTACAGCTTAATTTATTAAGCAGCACATTGTTGTAATGGTTTAGGTATGTGCCTTGCATGCTGGAGGTTGGGGGGTTTGAACCCAGCTGTCGCCATGAGTTTTCTTTTAACAAATAAACAGTTCTTTGAAAACTAAAATAGTAACAATTATCATTATATTGAATTTGTTGTTATTTCTAAATATCACAACACATTCAAACTAAAGTGAGTTAAGTGATGAACCTTTTCTGTGAATATCTGCTGTCATTATTTCAGTAAAAAGCTGTGCACTTTTTTAGAATCTGCTTAATAGGGAATATAATATGGAATCGGTTATCTAAAGAAATTAATAACGATATTAATTTAAGGATCTAAATATATGTATTTATATAGCTGGTAGTATTACTGTAATCCACTTTATTTGTAAACATGTTTTATCTTTAATTTGACTCATTCACACATAATGAATGAAATAGGAGTCCTCTGCTGGCTGTGGGATTTGAACTAGGAACTTTCCAGCACAGCCACCACTCCGCCCCAATTCAAAGAAGAAGAATTTAAAAGAATAATTTCTTACTCGTTTAAACAGTGACATTTCAGCCGCATAACCATGTGAGCCTGAATGCACTACGTTATTAATAATGTCTTCCGTGTCGCATTAACATTGGAATGTTCTTTTTTACCAGTTTTAAAAAGAGGCGATAGTTGGGTATTTAGGTAGATTGCCAGGAGAAAGGATTTGTAAATATATTTTGTTAAAGCAAGTCAGTTTTTTGCAACACATAAAAGACATTTTTACAAGAAAGTTTAGCCTTTGTCACTAATGAAGCCACTAAATTGTTTCCTTAAGCCAGCACTATAAAATTACTTATCCTCAGTGAGATGCTGCCATCTCATAGTGGGTTTCTAACACTGTGTATAGTTCCATCCACACAGTACCTTTATTTCCATCCATTTTCTAATCTCTTTATCCAGTATAGAGGATTTGGATCCTATCCCAGCAAGCATCCCCTAGTGATGTAGGGTGCATACCCATGTGAGCCCGAAAGTGCTACATTATTAATAACACACTTCCGTGTCGCATTAACATTGGAATGTTCTTTTTTACAAGTGTAAAAAGAGGCGATACACAATGTGTCTCCTCTATAACTCTTCAGTTTACAGAGAAATTCCACCAGAGCCTCATAACATTGTCCAATAATACTCTTCATGTGTTTTTTTTTTTAGTTTAGCAGGATTTACACAATGAGCACATTGTTTAATGGGGATGACATTACCCACATCTATACAGATGCAGCCATTTAAAATGAGCTGCGATACAATGCGGTATGCCTGTCACAATATAACATCATAACGCATCATATCGCGTCAGACCGCATTTTACCGCATGCAAATTAGATTATGTTAATAGTATCCGAAATCACTTTGTAAAACTGCCAGGTGGAGCCAATAAAGCTTAACCTCTCATGTAAAGCATTTATGCTGTCACCAGAAAACACCTGGTTTCGAATCCTGCTCACTACTGAGGGATCTTTATCCAATTAAACATTTAAGTAGTATACTCTTTAGACTTTTAATTTTAAACTGTGTATTACAGCAGGTTAATAATTAAACATTAAAAAGTTGGTATATTTTATAAAAGCAAGATTCCTCAGTTGGACAAAAGTACACAACCTACCACCTTTATCATAAATATTTTAATTATGCAGAAATATTTTATGCATCAAAGTCTTTACTGAAGATATTACTAATAGTATTAATAATGAATGACCTTGGATAAGCTGTAAGTTCAAAGTATTGCCCTAGTCCACATTCTTCCACTGTCTTTGTAAATGAAAATACTTTATTTTTTCATTGACAAAAAGTAACACCAAAGCATTTCATTGATTCAATCATATATTCGTTTCCAATCATACAAAGTAAGTCTTGAGAATCTCCCATTCACCATGTCTTTCACATGCTCATAAAATATATTAATTTAGGAACATAAACATATTACTGTATGTAAACTGTACTGTACATGGCTGGTCTTGGTAGTTTAAAGAAAAAATACACACCAGTCTTCCATTTCTCCCTAAACATTTTAGGCATCAAAGTTTTATGAAACGGTCCCCAAATATGCGATATATGCTGTATAGAACGAATTTTAATTAAATTAAGCTGTTTACGTTTACATGTAAATTAAGCTGTTTACGTTCCTCCCCCTGAGAATATAGTCACTATTGCTGATCTTGGTATTTTAAAGAAAAAAAAACACACCAGTATTCCATTTCTCCCTAAACATTTTAGGCATCAAAGTCTTACATGTGGTTATTTTGGAAACATTTTTACGTGCTCCTTCTCCTTCTAAGTTTCTATACTTTGTGAAAAGTGAAAGTGTTTTAACCTTTTCTGTGAATTCACTCATTATCAGCGTAAACAAAAGCATACTTTTCGAATTTGATTAACAGGGAATATAATATGGAATCGCATAGCTAAAGAAATCAGTAATGATATAATTATATTCATGTACTGTCTGACTGAATAAAATTCAGTTATTTAATGCGACATGGAAGATAGAATAAATAATGCAGTGCTTAATAATGTCATACCCTACCAGCTGGGGAATAGAACCTAGGCCTCCAGCATCACTCAACAAGAAAGCAACCAGTCGAGCTACAGTAAGATCTGCCTTCACCCCCTGACAGACAGCGTCCCTCCTATTCATATGAAAGGCAGTGACGTCACTATGCTGACAAGCCCTCATCAAAGTTTAACTTGAACAGAGCGGCCTACATTACAAACTCCAAGCATTTCATTTTGACCTTGTAGAAAAGAACATTTCACTCAGTGGCCGATGCATTGTTATCTCAATCACCTGCTAATTCATTTTACACCACAGGAAGACAGGAGAATGTGATTGTACTTTATCTGTACGAAATGTGTGTTTTGTTTACAAAATTTCGTGTATTAGTAACTGTGTGTTTGCATTGTTTGAGTTATCCCACAAGGCTGGATTCTAATAGCCATCAGAAGAATCATTTTGTGACTTACTGCGACAATTAATAATTGTCCCAGTAAATGCACAAACCCCTACATTTACTGGTGCCTTGTGAGAGGATGCCTACACCACCATTCATTTTTCGCCACTGATACATACAGATGCAGCCATTCAAAGTGCGTGGTACAGACACGTACCGGAGGTAATTGGCTACGGCGTCGCGCATTTTGACGCAAGATGACGCGCGGTACCGCGGTAAGTGATTGGTTGACCGACAGGGGCACTCGTGGTCCGTTGGTCTGTCGTAGAAAGATTTACAGTAAACGTCTTTACTGTGCCCGTTGTAGTATTGAATATTCATATGGAATTTTACCACTGAAGGGAAATCTTAGTAGCTGAGCATAAAAAGAATAGGAGCATACTGTAACGCGTGTGAAGGCCATAAACGATATTAATTTTGGAACATAAACATACAGTATATGGCTGGTCTTGGTACTTTAAAGAGAAAATACACACCAGTATTCCATTTCTCTCTAAACATTTTAAGCATCGAAGTCTTTAACTAAAGAGATACCGGAGTCAACAAGCATACTTTTAGAATTTGATTAAAAGGGAATATAATATGGAATCGCGTATCTAAAGAAATTAATAACGATATAATTATATTCATGTACAGCAACACAAGAATAGTACACGCTGTACATTGTCTGTCGATAATGTTACTGTAGTGCTTTTTCAGCGCTCTGCATGTGACCTTGCTGGTGGCGCTGTGGGTTTGGTTCCTGACTCCCATGTCACATGGTCTGTGATCAAATCCCACTGGAACTATGACTTTTCTTTAACAAACATTTCTTTGAAAAAATGAAACGTTTCACTTGGTCAGAGATTAAATAAAACCCCACTCGCACCAAACAAATTTATATTTCTAAATATCACAACATGATCGAATTTAAGTCTTTTTAATAACAATGATTAGTCACCTATGCATTACAAAATAAACATTTATATTGATTTGAATCGCGTTTTGATTTAAATCGTAAACGCGTGTTTAAATATATATGTTTAAAGGCGATATATAAAAGTGCTGATTCTTATGGAATGTGTTCCGATGGGGATTCAAAAAAATTTTTTTTTAAATCGCGTATCTAAGGAAAATTGCAGTATAACTTTGTTCATGCACAAACAGTGGCGTGTTACATTATTAATTTGGGTGTCTCCTCTTGCCAGAAAGCTCTTAATTGGATTTTGAGTGCGGTTTTTGACTTTTTCTAAATTGCAACCCATAAATAAAGCTGATACAGTTTAGACTTACTGTATTTTAAACTGTATTACAGCAGCACATTGGACAATGCAACGTAAATTGCAAAAATGCACCTGGAATCTGTCCAAGCCCTACTTTGTCAGGCATTTTCTTTTACTGCAACAGACATAAAAACTCTCTTGCTTTTAACAGAGCGTTTCATAATTTCTAACTACGAAAATTATTTAAACTGCGACACTTATCATTCATCTTTAAATAAACTTTATATTATATAGCATTTTAAGCGAATAGGTAATTAGATTGCTCATATACCTAAACGCTTTTTCTACATAAACACAGCGTGATTGCTCTCTGAAAATGCTTTTTCTATATATTTAGGCTCAGATTTCAACTATAGATTGTATTAATATAAACTTTCTTGGAAAAATGTCTTTTATGTAAACCATGTTTGCTATTAATTCATTTAGGGCTAGAATACGTTCATTGTCTTCCAATCGAGTCGAGTTGACATTGGAAGCTTGCCACCCCCGGACTGTTACACCAACGCATTAGCATGTTAAAGCAATTTCATTGAGGAGCCTAGCTTTCTTAACTAGTAAGTACTGAACCTCCTACTTTGAAAATACCTGTGAAACCGGTTTAATTCGTCACAGCCAGCACTCCCGCAGAGAAGGAGGTTGTACTCGTTAATGTCTTAGCACAAAGCAGAAACTTATTGTATTTTCCAATGACATACAAGTGGCAAGATTACAGATTTTAATCGTCTTTTTTCTGAACCAGGGAAAATCTGATCATGTTTCTCTATAACAATAATAAAAAACTTTTATACTAAAGAATATTACTTAGTAATATTAATCATCATATTACTACCAAAAAAGTCGCCCCAACAACAAAGACATGATTTCATCATAACACCCTGCCAAGTGGCGAGATATGATTCCTTTGTTGTTTTTGCATAAAGGTTTAAACAATTAACGTGTCGGTGTCGAGATATTTTTTTTATGGTTTGGTTAATAATGCAGTTTGTAAATCCATATTTACCAAACAAACGATAGCTGGAAAGCCTGCTGTTAGCGAGGGCAAACCTGATGTTGAAAGAAGTTGTTACTCTACAAAACCTTTTTCGTTTAAAGCAACAGGTAGGGTCATCTGCCTTTGGGAAATATCATCCCGCAAAGGATATTTTATTCTTAAATTCAGGTTTGGGACCTTGTTAGGACAAATAGGGACTTTGTTAATTAGTTTGTCACACAAATCGTTATCTTCAAGTATTAAGTGCACAGTACAGGGTTCATGTTCTGCTGTCATGGTGGTCTGAAAATGATTTCTTTTTGTATATTAGCTCTCTTCTCAGTACACCGTATAGTTCTGGCTGTATGGAAGGTTTTGTGTTATCCTGAGGTATGCCAGACAATAAACATCTCTGAAGACAATTCCTTGGTTTCATGTTTCAGCAGGTTGTTTTGAGTGTCTGAACATTGTCTCTTTGCACCTGTAGTTATTTGCAGCTGGGAAAGCTAATAATTATGATCTGGGAATGTAACTGAGATTTTTTTCTCCATAATAAGCAGCTTTGCAGCAGGTTATTTGTTTTCACTGCTTGAGAGGTATTGGAATGCTGCAAGCAAACGTGCAGCTGTAAAGTTGAGCAGTTTTTAATGTCATGCTCTTAAGAAATAAAGCCTTTAGACAATTAGGAGGTACTGGTATTCACAAGGTAGAAGGTGGTGTTTTCAGAGGCCTAAAGGGAAACTGTTATACTTAATGATTAAATACTTGATGAGACATTTTTTATTGCATTGTTTATGTATGATCTGTGTATCTCAGCTGAAAAGCTGAGATAAAATAAGATGTATGCATCTAAATAACTGGACCTCAAATAGCAGACCTTATGAGCAATATTGTGTGTATTTATTTAAAATATTTATAGCTCCTCTGGAAAGTTGGTGGGGGAAAAAAAACTGATGTGCTGAAACAGTACAATTAAACACGCTCTGCAGAAAAGGGGATGGTTGTTAGGTCAGCTTCAGTTTTACACGTACAGTACACATTTGATTTATTAAAATTATGAGGTACCCTGTACCTGCAGGACTCAAGAGGCTCTCAGTCATGTCACTTTGCAATTGATGTCTCCTAGAGGTTCCTAGTTTCTTATTGTAAATAAAAGGAACAGCATACAGTGGGACTTTTTCAAAAACGGGGAACAAATTTCAACATCTGACTGCACCGAGCACACAAATATTGGTTCTAGGCTCCTGAATCACCTTTGGTCCCTGGATCATTGCTTTTAACCATTTACACAAGGTTTTTACTGTAAAGCACTTTCACAGCTCAACATAAATGGACCTTCTGGGGCACAGGCTTTAAAGGAGCTTTTTAAAAAAAAAACAGACTTTGCATTTCCTGTTATAAGCTATTGTTTTAGCATATGACAAGCATGCCCTTATTATGGCGATATCCTCCTAAACATTGGAGAAATAACTCTAGAAGTTCAATTAAAACAGAAATCCTTCAAATCACTTGGGATACAACAAAAAAGTTGTGTATTATAAAGTGTTTTAAAAATGTAGCTAGTTTGTTTTCATACCTTAGATTATAATAAAACCTCACCATTTAACACCAACAGGTGTTTTCTTGAAGTCTGCTAGCTTCAAAGTTTATGGTTTGGCTTTTGTGTATAATGATAGTGAACTGCATTGGAAATGTAGGAAAGTAAGCATTAATAAGCAGGAAAATTAAACCAAGAAACACTTGTACTGGACTATATTGCAGATAAACTACTGATCTACCTTTTAAGCCTGTACAACCTGCAGAACTCCAGCTTTAATTGATTGGACTCAACAGCCTAAGTTTTAAGGTTATCCTTACAAGTGTGGAAAAGCATGGGCGTAATGTTGCAGCCTTCACTGTTGTTTTAGAAGTTGTTTTTTCCAGCTCTACATGAACAATTCTGTCTTGAGTCTTTCTTAACAATATGGTGTAAACAGTGTCTGGTTTCTACTGTGATTATTATTTCATTACTGAAGTAGCCTTTTGATATTTACACAGTAATTTTTGTTTTTATGGCTGTTTTCATATTCGTAGTTTTCTTCCGTTAAAACTTAAAATCTCTCACATTAAATTGGCTACAAATGCAAGAATTCAACCAGATATTCTTACTTGTAAAATGTATACTGTTGCATTTCAGTTAGTTAATGTAGTTAGTCCATAGTCAGCAATCTAAACTTTATTGTTAAGCTTTAATGATTGATGTTGTACCAGTAACCTTTAGAAATACTATAGTACTTCACAAATGCTTTGTGTGTTTGGAAATCTTTTGAGTAAAAGCCTTATAAAAATAGGTTTAGTTTTTACAGGACATCACAAAGAAATAGGATGGTATAATTCTTATAATTGCTTAGTGATTGTATTTGGAAGATTATGGACTAAACAGACTTCAGGGATGCCAGTGGATCATTGTGCTATTTGGAATTATTCCAAAAATCAAGTGACCTCTTTGCTGTAGTATTTTTAGTATTATTTATTTAGTATTAATAAAGAATAGATTTATTAAAGTCGTGCGATGTGTAAGCGGGATATGTAAAATAATGTAAAATAAAGTTTTTTTTATTATTGTTATAGAGAAACATAATCAGATTTTCCCTGGTTCAGAAAAAAGACGATTAAAATCTGTAATCTTTCCATTTGTATGTCATCGGAAATTAACAAGTACAACCCCCCTCTCTGCGGGAGTGCTGGCTGTGACGAATTAAACCGGTTTCACGGGTATTTTCAAAGTACGAAGTATAGTGTTAACTAGTTAAGAAAGCTAGGCTCCTCAATGAAATCGCTTTAACATGCTAATGCGTTGGTGTAACAGTCCGGGCGTGGCAAGCTTCCAATGTCAGCTCGACTCGATTGGAAGACAATGAACGTATTCTAGCCCTAAATGAATTAATAGCAAACATGGTTTACATAAAAGACATTTTTCCAAGAAAGTTTATAATAATACGATCTATAGTTGAAATCTGAGCCTAAATATAAAGAAAAGGCATTTTCAGAGAGCAATCACGCTGTGTTTAACCTATAAAGCGTTTAGGTTTATGAGCAATCTAATAACCTATTCGCTTAAAACGCTATATAAAATAAAGTTTATTTAAAGATGAATGATAAGTGTCCCAGTTTAAATAATTTTCGTAGTTAGAAATTATGAAACGCTCTGTTAAAAGCAAGAGAGTTTTTATGTCTGTTGCAGTAAAAGAAGATGCCTGACAAAGTAGGGCTTGGACAGATTCCAAGTGCATTTTTGCAATTTACGTTGCATTGTCCAATGTGCTGCTGTAATACAGTTTAAAATACAGTAAGTCTAAACTGTATCAGCTTTATTTATGGGTTGCAATTTAGAAAAAGTCAAAAACCCGACTCAAAATGCAATTTAGAGCTTTCTGGCAAGAGGAGACCGTGTGACATGGGAGTCAGGAACCTAACCCACAGCGCCACCAGCGCGGTCACATGGAGAGTGCTGAAAAAGCACTACAGACAATGTACAGCGTGTACTATTCTTGTGTTGCGGTACATGAATATAATTATATAGTTATTAATTTCTTTAGATACGCGATTCCATATTATATTCCCTTTTAATCAAATTCTAAAAGTATGCTTCTTGACTCCGATATCACGTTAGTTAAAGACTTCGATGCTTAAAATGTTTAGGGAGAAATGGAATACTGGTGTGTATGTTTTCTTTAAAGTACCGAGACCAGCCATATACTGTATGTTTTAGTTCCAAAATTAATATAGTTTATGGCCTTCACACGCGTTACAGTATGCTCCTATTCTTTTTATGCTCAGGCACTAAGATTTCCCTTCAGTGGTAAAATTCCATATAAATATTCAATACTTAAACGGGCACAGTTAAGACATTAAATATACATATACATACTGTATACAGTACAGTTTGCATACGGTAATATGTTTATGTTCCTAAATCAATCTCTTTTATGAGCATGTGAAAGGCATGGTGAATCGATTCTCAAAAATTACTGTACTTTGCATGATTGGAAACAAATGCTTGATTGCGAAATGCTGTGGTGTTACTTTTACAAAGATGGTCAATGAAAAGAAGAATGTGGACCAGGGCAATACTTTGAGTTTACACTTACAGCTTGTCCAAGGTCATTCATTATTACTATTAGTAATATCTTCGTTAAAGACTTTGATGGCGACAGCTCAAACATGAGAGGTTGAGCTTTATTAGCTCCACCTTGCGGAAATTCCGGATACTATTATTTTGCTTGCGGTATTATAGGAGAATTTAAGGTAACTAGCGGTATTTACCGGTAACTCGCGGTATTTACCGGTAACTCGCGGTAGACTGCGTACAGGGTACCGGAAAATAATGCGGTATCGCCCGTGCATTTTGAATGGCTGCATCTGTATCTGTGATTAATATTCCTAACTCTAGCTATTTAAAAACTCTTTGGCCAATTAACTTAAAAAATAGAAAGTCTTGGAAAATACCATTAACATTTGATCCATTGTCATTCCCGCATATACTGTACCAAAATAGCTGCATGACAGTCATTGTGTTCTTACAACTCAAACACCCTCTGTCATGCTAAGGACTAAAATAAATTAACATAAACTTGGAAATCTTCCTCTCACCTGGATGTGCTTTAGGTCTGCACATTTACAGATTTCAGCAATAATATACACAATATACTATGTCATCACATATTTGGTAAAACAAGTTCTGTACTGCCAACTCTTCTTTTAACCAATTAACGCCAAACATGAGCATTATCATTCTAGTAAGAATAGAATTACAATACAGAAAAATATTAAATATATATATAGAAAACCTAGAATGTCACCTTGGTAAACTTTTTGTTTTCTAGATGAGATATTCAGTGCACACTATTAAAAACAGCCAGCAGCCAAATCTCCCTATAACTTACAACTGGCAAGCAACTGAAGCTAAGCAGGTGTGATCCTGATCAGAACCTGGACGGGAGACCTCCTGGGAAAACTTCTTGAAACTGTGTTAATGGGGAACGTAGGGAGCACTCACCCTGCGGTTTGTGTTGGTCCTAACGCCCCAGTGTAGTGACAGGGACACTACTGTAAAAAGGTGCCGTCCTTCAGATGCGACATAAAACAGAGGTCCTGACACTCTGCGGTCATTAAAAATCACAGGGTGCTTCTTGAAAAGAGTAGGGTTGTTACCCCGGTGTCCTGGCAAAATTTCCGATTGGCCTTTATCGATCATGGCCTCCTAATAATCCCCACCTTTGAATTGCCTTCATCCCTGTTACCTATAAAGTGCTTTGCGTGGGTTGGAAGAGGAGCCAGTGGGGGGCACTCACCCTGCCCCAAAACAGTAGGGGTGTTACCTTGGTGACCTGGCCAAGGTTCCCCCTGACCTTTAATAATCTCCTAATAATCCCCATCTATGAACTGGCTTTATCACTCTGTTCTCCTCCCCATTGAAAGCTGATGTGTGGTGAGTGTACTGGTGCACTATTGCTGCCATTGCATCATCCAGGTGGTGGAGGAGAGTCCCCTTTACCTGTAAAGTGCTATAGTGACCAGAAAAGTACTATATAAGTGTAAGTCATTATTATTTTTAAAAAAGGAGTACACACTATAAAAAGACCAGTATTTACAGAATTGCATCATCGTTCTTCAAGCCACTTCTAGGCTGTGTCTGTCGTTCTCAATCATTTACCTTTGGGAGTGTGAAAGCTGATTTTTTATGTTTTTCATGTTCCTTCGAATGTTTTTACTTATCTTACTTTTAGAAGTTTCCTCTTTCAATTGCTATGCAAATCAGATTCCATTGTGTTGAATATAAGAACTGTTTAAATGTTTCAGTGTTTTTAAGTTATTTAAATCCTAAACATTCATCTGTTAGCTAATTAGCATACATTATTTTCATGCAATACTGCTAGCTAGCTAATAGTCTTAGGTATAAAAGTGCTGACATGATTAGCTTTGTTTCACGTAAGGGTATTTCATGAAACAAGGCAACTTGGTGAACTCATTTAATTCACCTAGTGGGATTGATTCAAAGGCCTGTTTTTAATGTCCTTTTCCTAGTGTGCTTTCCCTTTTTTTCTGGAGATCTTATTTCAGTTCTTAACACCACAGTCTCCCTCTTTCTGCTCAGGAAGTCTCACAATCTACTTGAATAAAAAAAACATGAACAATAATTAAGTCTATTCTACAAGACTTTGTAAGTACGTCTGTTTTTATAGGTCTCATTTTGGTTTACTTTTAATTCTGCTGATGTAGAGAAACAATGAAACTGTTTGTTCCAGATTCTGTAACAGTATTAATATCTCCATTATTACAAAATTACCATCCGATGTATAATATATGTATCTTTCCCTTTTCCCTTCTTTAAAGAACTACATCTTGGATAATTTGCTACATTAAACATAAACATTTTTTTCTAATTTACACTGAAAAAACATGGCCACATTTCATGGTCGCCATTAAATATAGACATTATTGAATTTGAAAGAGTTGTATTTTACTGCACAGATGGATCAGAGAGAATTTTAATAAATAAAACATTTCTGCAATTTCTTTATGCATTCTCTTTTCTGACAATATCACTTTATTAATAAACGCCTTGAAGCATGAAATGTAATTTGTCCAAAGGTCTCAGTTTTGTTTTTATCAAAGTTACCATATGCTTAACAGAGCCATCTGCTACTGCATACCTTTTTCCATCATATGAAACTGAGATATTTAAACTCTTATTCTGTTCCTTTTTAATCTAAACCAAATGTTAATATATCTTACAAAATGTTATCTAAAACTAAATCTCTGCTCTGCCCTGACATTTAACAACAGTTGGATAAAACTAGGCCTTTGTATATTAAAAACTGAAGGTTTGTAGATCACACTTTCACCTCAGCCTTTTGTATAAAGAAGTGCCCCTTCATCTCTTTTTAATTCCTTTAGTGTCCATTTCTGTACACTTGTTTGTGTTTCATATACTTGAATCAGGTCCACTCACTCGCCTGTATGACTGGGGCTTAATTCAAAAACACAAAATCCCAAAAGGCATTGACAAAGTTATCTCTTTTAATTTAAGCAAAGAAACAACACTACACCTCTAGTAATATAATTTATCTACATATTGTTAATTATAGTACAGATGATAAATTATATGATCAACCTATTAAATCCTAAGAATGGCACTTATGATTTCAACGAGAAACATTTAAAACTAATAGATTTACACAAACATACCTTAACTATATGTTATATTGTGAGAAAAGAGTTGACTGAACATTTCTGCTTTAAAGAGTAGCTTGTAGACCTAACTGCTGCAAATTAAGAATAAAAAAGGAAAACTCTTCAAAGAACAATGTATTGCTTAAAATCATATAAAGTTGTTTTTACATCAATCACTTCCACTCCTCACCATGCAAGGGGTCAATTCATAGAGTTATATGTCCACTACATCTGAAGGGAAAAAATGAAAGAATAAAAATCTGCCTTTCCCCAGAGTGCCTCTGCCAGAATGATAGGCCCATTATTCTCCACAGGCTTATTCAATCAATTCATAAGGCAGGACACTGAAAGGGTCAGCTTTTAATTTGCATATTTTAAGAATTCCATTAACCCCTTGTCTTTCTGCAGAATTTCAAGTAGCTTGCTAACATAAGAGGCTATACCATTTGTTGCCTTTTTTTAGAGTGCAATGGCTGTTCTTCATTTACATTCAGTAATGGAGATGTCCGCATAGTTGGTTTTGCGTTTGAATTTGGGCACCACTCTGTATAAATTAATCGTGGATGCCCCCTTTCTTGCCCTGTAGTTTCTGTGGTGTTATAGCTCACTCAACATTTTTAACTTGTCCTTCTGTGATTTTTTACAAATAGATGTCACATCAGAAATTAAATGCAGTCCTTTTAACTGTATGTGAGAGCTGACATTAACATAAAACAGGACATATTAACTGTTTTGATATAAAAAAAACATTTTGTCTGTGCTACATTGCTAGATGTTTCATTCACAACACATTTTTTGTCTTTATTATCACATGCATAAAACAGGCAGCTCTGCCATTGTTCTTTCTTTACACATAACTGTTTACAGAGTAAGGGCATTTGACAAACACAACACAGTGATTATAAGTCGTATTTAACTCTCGACTCCCTATGTCAGTTCACAGAATTATTGGTCAAGCAGATCTCCTAAACTGTCTCTTAAACAATTCATTTTAACTCTACTTTTGTCGGAGTAAAGTATGTTATTTCATCTTGAATCCAGACTGACAGGAAACCTAAAAATAGTGTTCACTACTTAAGTCCCACAACAGTGTCAGTATAATCTGAAAAATATTGCCTTTTTTGCAAATGTATTCATCAAGTATGAGTAGTCACTTTAATTTCTTTAATTCATAATTCTTGTATGTTCTCAGGGTAATTTAATGCACTCTTATTTCAAATGTTAAATTTATTACTCAGATATATTTACTCACAAGAGTGCCCAGCCCTCATTTCAATAACGAGAAAATACAGGGGGTTCAGATTCATTTCAGAAAGGCAGATCAGTGGTTTAGTTCAAATTTCAGAAAATACTTAATCTAAACAAAATGATTCATAGATATAATCCAATCTATGACAATGACCACTTTAGTACTATTAATCAATATGACAACACGGGTTATATTTTGCTCACAATGAATCATATCTCTTTGAACAAAATAGAAAATAAACATAATTCACTTAATTAGTACCTCATCATTTTCATAAATATTAAACATCTCACTTAGCAGAACAGTAAGAATCTAATTTTTTCTGCCCTTTCTTGCCTACAATCAAAACAGCACCTGTGCTGCATTTTGATCTATGTTTCCAAATTAACCTTTAAAACCTCAAATTAAATCTTAACCAAGGAAATCCAACTCATCAGAAAAGGGTAATCAACAACAATAATGATGATGAGGAGGAGGTATTAAAGTTTCTTAACTCTAACTGCCCAGTATACATGAAGTGAGATTTTTTGTGGTTGAACAGCCATTCAAAATGCACGCTACAACCAGTACCATGCGAAATTATCTGAAATTATCACTGCGTTGTACCACAGTACATTATTGGCTGGCCAAAATGACCGACAGGGGCACTCATTGGTTGTTAGTGAAATGATTTAATCATTTAATCTCTTTACTGTTCATGTTTTAATCCGCTTAATATTGAATATTTATATGGAATTTTACAACTAAAGTGAAATTTTAGTAGCTGAGCATAAAAAGAAGAGGAGCATAACACGTCTGAAGGTCATAAACAATATTAATTTAGGAACATAAACATATTATGTCAACTGTATATGGCTGGTATTGGTAGTTTCAATTAAAAATACACACCAGTATTCCACTTTCTTCCTAAACATTTTAAGCATCAAAGTCTTGCATTTGGTTACATACTGTGGTTATTTTGGAAACGTTTTTACATGCTCCTCCTTCTGACTATATTAAGTTTATATACTTTGCAAAAAGTTGTGATGTTTTAACCTTTTCTGTGAATACGCTCGTTATCGGGGTAAACAAAAACATACTTTTAGAATTTGATTAATAGGGAATATAATATGGAATCGCGTATCTAAAGAAATTAATAATGATATAATTATATTCATATACTGTAGCAAAAACAGTAGTAAAAGACTTTCTATTGATATGTGTAAGGCTGTTTCACCGCTTTACATGTGATGGCTTAAGTGACTGACTTATAAGCCTGAGGTTGAGTGTTCAAACCCAGCTATCGCCATGAGTTTCCTTTTAACAAATAAACATTTCTTTGAAAAACTAAAATAGCAAATATTATAGACACTATATTGACATTTTTTATATTTCTAAATATCACAAAATGTTTGAAGCTAAGTCATTTATTAATAACAATGAATAATTTTAAACTGCTACTGATATTATTACTGACAATAAATATTATCAACACTATATTGACATTTCATGTATGTCATACGGTGTACGTGTTATTGAAGCTTTAGGTTTAGCCTTTGTCACTAATGTAACTACTAAATAAAGAAATTCCTACATTACAAACTGTATATGGCTGGTATTGGTATTTTAAAGAAAAAATACACACTAGTATTCCACTTTCTCCCTAAACATTTTACGCATCAAAGTCTTACATGTGGTTATTTCGGAAACGTTTTTACGTGCTCCTTCTGACTGTATTATGTTTAATATGTGAATATTTAACGTGAAAAAAGTTAATCCTGTTTTTTATGGTCTGTAGCTCATATCCTGCTTAACTAAAGAAGAGTATCATTGGACAATGTTGTGAGGCTAAAGAAATCAATAATGATATTTAAAGATCTAAATATATTCAACACATACACCCGGCATTACAGGCTGTGCCTGCTCGCCAGCGCAGTGACATCACCACCTTTCCATCTGAATAGCTAGTAGGGACCTCAGCCGTCGGGGAGAGGAGAGATCTCCCTTCAGATTTAGAAGGTTATTAATAATATCTTCAGTGTTGCATGAATATTGGAATGTTCTTCTAAGTGTAAAAAGAGGCGATACTCAACTTGTCTCCTCTATAAATTTTCAGTTTACAGACCGTACAAGATCATTTATTGTGAATAATGTCTTCCGTATCGCATTAAAATTGGAATGCTTTTCACAGGTGTAAATCCACCTATTTTCTAACCACTTTATCCAGGACAGGTAACAGTTTCACCCCTCCCCCTTCCCTCTGCCTGTCTGACTTTTTTTTAACCCTTTTGTGCCCGAATTGCAGCAGGTGAAAAAGAAAAAAAAGTTAAACTTACAGCATACACTAGGCTGACCACAAGGAAGAAAGATCACCCGTTTTTTCACACACAAAAAGTGGTTATTAAAGATCAAAACCTGTTTTTATAGCTTTTAAAATCATGCAATGTCTAAGTTAAGTAGGAACACATCATTATATCTTGTTATTGATTTCTTTTTTTAAAATTAAAAATGTGTTTGCCCAGCTGAAAGTAGTTAGTGTTGTACAGTGATAATAGACGTGGGTAATTTCATCCCCATTAAACAATGTGCTTATCATGCAAATCCTGCTAAACTAAAAATTAGACACAAGAAGAGTTTTATTGGACACTGTTGTGAGGGTCTGGTGGAATTTCTCTGTAAACTGAAGAGTTATAGAGGAGACATACATCACCTCTTTTTATTCTTGTAAAAAGGCAAATTAAAATTAAGGATGGTAAAGTGCTAGAGGTGTATAAAATACAAAAATGCATATGAGAAAAAAGTTTTAGAAATGGAGCAGGAAATATTTTGAAATAAGCAAACAGAAAAAAGCCATGACTAGACATCGTGCAGAAGACGGATGCAGGAACACTTGCTTAGACACACAAAAAAATCACAGAAAGGTGTGTTACAAAATAACATGCAAATATGAAACAGATTTGGCAAAGAGTGAGGAATCAGAAAATTAGCATGCATACAAAACAGCAATTCTGCCAGAGAGCCTTACAAACAAGGTTTCACGGAGGGCTTTTCAGATAATTGGGCATTCACTTAGATTGCCAGGCGAAAGGATTTGTAAGTATATTTTGTTAAAGCAAGTCAGTTTTTTGCAACACATAAAAGACATTTTTCAAGAAAGTTTAGCATTCGTCACTAATGAAACCATTAAATAAAGACATAAACTTAGAAATCTAAAGATTTTTTTATTCAATGTTTTATTCAATGTATATTTTGTCGCAGAGTTGCTGCAAGATGTTAACAGCGAAAAAAGGTATTTAGAAATGAGTCATTTCAAGATGAAAATTTTCAGAATAATTGCAAATCTAGCAGGATAGAGAAAGCACAGAAAATAGGCAGTTAGATTTATCAGATTAGTATGAAAAGCCATTTAGCAAAGAGGGAATGAGAAGAGTGACAAACTAATATACTTTAGATCTTTTTTTTCTGAACCAGGGAAAATCTGATCGTGTTCCTCTATAACAATAATTAAAAACTTTATTTTATATAGCACCTTTAAAAGTGGCATCTCAAAGCGATACAGTAGGTGTAAAAACAGTTATAAGGACCATAGATTACAAAGTACATACATATACTGTAAGAAAGATAAGAGTTAGAAGTGCTACCAGAATGAGAAAATGAAACAGATACAGACACTATGTCTTCTGAAAAGAGAAGTTTTGAGGTTAGATTTAAATGCACTCACTGGGGATACAAATTCAGAGCTCTGGGATGCAGCTAGAGAAGGTCCTGTTACCCACAGAATGTAGATGTTCTCGAGGACAGCTAGAAGACCAGAGTCAGACGGATTGAGGATTTTGAAGTTGACTCGAAACTCGAAACCTGATAGGAAGCCAGTGCAAGGACTTGAAGACAGGCATAATGCATCCCGATCAGGATTCTGGCTGTCCAGTTTTGAACATATTGGAGATTGTTCAGTGTGGATTTAATTACCCCAGTACATAGATACTGAAATAAGGATTGTATTTTCAATTTTTGTGTAGTTCCTAGCATTGAATTTTTTGTTGGATGCACATGAATTGAAGGATTGGGCAAACATAGTTGATGCTGATCCAAAGATGTTTATATTTAGAGGCAATTTGTTTAAATAACTAGGTATGGATACTGATGTGCAAGAGATGTGCAAATGCTTTTTCCTCAAGCCACCACTATAAAATAATTTATCCTCAGTGAGATGCTGCAATCTCATAGTGGGATTCTAACAGTGTGTAAAGTTCCATCCACACAGTGCCTTTACTTTCATCCATTTTGTAATCTCTTTATCCAGTACAGAGGATTTGGAGCCTATTCCAGCAAGCAAGGAACGCAAGGCAGAATACATACTGGACATAGTGCCTGTCCATCACAAGACAGACAAACAGACACAAACACACACACACACCAGGTACGACTGTTGTATTTATGAAAAAAATACAAGGAGCCTACTAACAACTGTGCCATCCTATTCCTTAGTTAATACATTTTATTTGTATAAACAGTTAATATTGTTAGCAAATTATTTTGAATTATATTTTACCCTATTTTTTCTTTAATTTTGCATTTAACTTATTTTCTGAAAGTCAGATTTAATGTATATTTGAACAATAAAGATATGATTTTACAAGATGCGGGGAAGAGTGCAACAAGTTATTATAGTACTAAATTTAATATTATTGATTACTAATAGTTTATGCTAACACCTAACTTTATTAATTAAATGTATTTAAAACAATGAACTAAGAACAACATGGCATTCAGAAATACAATTGAGAATAGTTTTATGGTGTATGCATAGATGAAACTTTTCTAAAATGTATAACAAAATTAAAGACGATTAAAATCTGTAATCTTTCTATGTGTAATGTCATTAGAAAGTACAATAAGTTCCTGCTTTGTCTAACGATGGTATCAAAAAGTAGTTTAAGTGGTGAGAAACCTGTGCTTAATGATAATTAAGGGACTTAGAAGTCCAAGAAAATTATTTTCGTTGTTTAATTTTAAACACTAAATTATTAATGCAGACGCAATTGGTCTCATTCGCACTCCATGCGAATAGCTATAGATTGGCCATTGTGCAATACTCTTATATCTTATATCTTATGTCTATATCTTCACAAGGTAAACATGGAAAACCTTCAAACCAAATACAATTTAAAGACCACGACTTTAAAATGCACATAAACGTATCAGTGAGCTAATTATATTTTTCTGACACTCAGGGAAACACGGCGTTTTGATTGATGTGCGATTACCGATGCAGCCATTCAAAATGCACGGTACAAACCCATACCTCACTCAACTACCCACAAGCCACCGCAGTCTACCTCGGAAAGTGATTGGTTGGCCAAAATGACCGACAGGGGCACTCGTGGTGCATTGGTCGGTAGTGAAAAGATTAAATCATTTAATCTCTTTACTGTGCAAGTTTTAATCCACTTAGTATTGAATATTTATATGGAATTTTACCACTAAAGGAACATTTTAGTAGCTGAGGATAAAAAGAAGAGGAGCATAACGCATCTGAAAGTCATACAGATGCAGCCATTCAAAGTGCGCGGTACAGACACGTACCGGAGGTAATTGGCTACGGTGTCGCGCATTGTGACGCATGATGACGCTCGGTACCGTGGTACGTGATTGGTTGACCGACAGGGGCACTTGTTGTCCGTTGGTCTGTCGTAGAAAGATTTACAGTAAACGCGTGTGAAGGCCATAAACGATATTAATTTTGGAACATAAACATACAGTATATGGCTGGTCTCGGTACTTTAAAGAAAAAATACACACCAGTATTCCATTTCTCCCTAAACATTTTAAGCATCGAAGTCTTTAAATAAAGAGATACCGGAGTCAACAAGCATACTTTTAGAATTTGATTAAAAGGGAATATAATATGGAATCGCGTATCTAAAGAAATTAATAACGATATAATTATATTCATGTACCGCAACACAAGAATAGTACACGCTGTACATTGTCTGTTGATGATGTTTCTGTAGTGCTTTTTCAGCACTCTGCAGGGAACTTACTGGTAGCGCTGTGGGTTAGGTTCCTGATTCCCATGTCACACATCTGTGATCGAATCCCACTGGAACCATTACTTTTTTTATTTTTTACAAACATTTCTTTGAAAAAATTAAACGTTTCCCTTGGTCAGAGATTAAATAAAACCTCACTCGCACCAAACAAATGTATATTTCTAAATATCACAACATTATCGAATTTAAGTCATTTTAATAACAATGAATAGTCACCTAGGCGTTACAATATAAACATTTATATTGATTTAAATCGCGTTTTGATTTAAATCGCAAACGCAGGTTTAAATATATGTGTTTTTTGATTCACAATCAGACAAATGCAACATAAATTGATATCTTTGTCTTCTAAGTATCTTAATAAACTTTCAGCATAGCTTTCTCTCCATTTACATTTATTTTTCTTGGGAACTTGGGATCAAACGTGGAAAGATTAGATTGTAATCGTTTTTATTTTTTAAATACATTGCGGAGTTAAAGCAAGTTAAAGCCTTGATTTTAAATATCACCTTTAAAAGTGGAATCTCAAAGCAAAGTAAATACCCAACACCGATTGTACCCATCTGTCATGCTAATATAGCACCTTGAATTGAATTGAATTGAGGGAGAGAGGGGGGGAGGGCGAGCGAGAGAGCCAGGACAGACAGGCAAATAAGATACACTCCACAGACATTCACAACAGAGACATATCATAAAACGTTTGCACATATAGTTAAGTTATTACTTGGTTTTCAAAGTGCAATGAAATACAATATTGTTGTTGTTGCTGTTATTGTTGTTTTTATCCTGTAAAGCGTTTTGAGAAGCCACCTTTAAAGGCGATATATAAAAGCGCTGAATCTTATGGAATGTGTTCCGCTGGGGATTCAAAAAATTTATTTTTTTTAATCGCGTATCTAAGGAAATAGCAGTATAACTTTGTTCATGCACAAACAGTGGCATGTTACATTATTAATTTGGGTGTCTCCTCTTGCCAGAAAGCTCTAAATTGCATTTTGAGTGCGGTTTTTGACTTTTTCTAAATTTCAACCCATAAATAAAGCTGATACAGTTTAGACTTATTTTAAACTGTATTACAGCAGCACAATGGACAATGCAACGTAAATTGCAAAAATGCACTTGGAATCTGTCCAAGCCCTACTTTGTCAGGCATTTTCTTTTACTGCAACGGACATAAAAACTCCCTTGGTTTTAACAGAGCATTTCATAATTTCGAACTACGAAAATTATTTAAACTGCGACACTTATCATTCATTCCATTCCATTATCAGTCTTCCATTTCTCCCTAAAAATTTTAAGCATGAAAGTTTTATGAAACGGTACCCAAATATGCGATTGCAGAATGGAATGAATTTTAATTTAAAAAAAATTATTTAACACAAAAATTAAGCTGTTTACATCTTCCACCTGAGAACAGTCACCCGTTGCTACCCAACGCAGAACACAGCCACTAACTAGCAAAGAGAGGACATTAGCTAGCCAATATGATAAAGAAATAAATTATTTTATTTCTTTTGCACATTTATTTGAACATTTCCATCGATTGTACAAGCACTTGGAAACTGTCCAATCCCTAGTTCATCAGGCATTTTCTTTTATGCTGCGGGCATTCTCCTGGTCTGGCGCCAGTCTGTGTCTTCTAGGATATAATGCCGGCGATTTGTGTAAAAATTGGATTTCCAATAACGCCGCAGCAAACTCTTGTTTTTATGTCTACTATAACGGACAATCTCCCTCGCTTTTAACCAAGTGTTTCATAATTTCCTAAAATTAAAATGTGACAGAATTCTGGGGTGTCCCTATACCAGAGATTACGGTAGGCTTCAGAATGAAGATTGGCTGACACCATCTGACACCCCTCTGATTGGAGAAAAAAAAACTTGCTGATCTGTTCTACATAGCAGGAAGAAAACAGCATATGCTGCTTCTATTCGAAACGTGCATTTTAAAAGTTTAATTAGGAAGTAAAAACCTTACAGCGTACACAGATTTCGAAACTGATCAGGAGGAAGAAAAATCACCCATATTTCACGCATAAAAAGTGGTTATTAACTATCGAAACCTGTTTTATTTATTTTATTTTTATTTAGATTAAGAGTTCCCATCACCCCCATTTCCATTCAAATCGCAGACCCATGTTTAATTAAATATTTTTATTGATTCACAATCAGGCAATGCAATGTAAATCGTTAACTTTGTCGTCTGTATAATAATGTTCACCTCTCTGTCCAGCAAATTAATTATAAACTTTATTTTTATCGTCTACGCTTAAAGGTACCCCCATCGCGGAAGAATTTGAGCTCAAAACGTTTACCCAGCGTAGTATTGTATTTCATTGCACTTTGACAGATTGTTTTTAAATTAATTGTTGTCAGAATATCCCCACCTCCAAACAAAATAAAAATTGCAACGATTTTATTAACTGGCTGTTTCAGTAACTTAAAGTATATATTTAAAGTAATAATTTAACAATATATGTAATTTTTTAAAGATATGTTTATGTTGTGAATGTCTGTAGATTGTATCTTATTTTTAGTTTTTGTTTTGTTTCACGTTAATTTTATAAGGGAATTTCGATTAAAATACTTTTATTTTTTCACAATCTGGCAATGCCAGACAGAATCCACATTCGCTGCAGCCAAATGGCCTTGCAGATCAGAAATCAAGGAACAAAACAATTATAGCGCCCGGCTCCTCAATGGAATCGCTTTAACATGCTAATGCGTTGATGTAACACTATGTGTCTACAGTACATTGTGAACAAACCAGTTTCACAGGTATTTTCAACCCCCAGCCACTGTTGTTTTATCGGTTGTTATCCTGTCAAGCGCTTTGAGGAGCCACATTTAAAGGTGCTATATAAAATAAAGTTTATTATTATTATTAATTTTGATCATATTTTTCCTCCCAGAACATGTAAATTGTTGTTATTGTTATTGTTATCCTGTAAAGTGCTTTGAGAAGCATACTGTCCAGCTTGTCAGGTGCATTCTCTTGTAAAATAATAAGTAGAGCTTTGGGCTTATTAGTGCTCCACTTACAGCAACCCAATGTAAATACATTTTGTCTCCAAATCCACCACCAGTTATGTGAATCATAGCCCTGCCAAACGATGCAAATTCCACTGCAATGGTTGTGTGCAGGAATTATTCAGTATGGCATCTCCATGTTCAAGTAAACACTGCTCTGTGTGCAAATGCAAATGCATTTAAAAAAGTTTTTTTTTTAAAAAAGCCACCTTTAAAGGCGCTATAAAAAATAAAGTTTATTATTATTATTAATATTGATGATATTCTTCCTCCCAGGACTTGTAAAATTGTTGTTGTTATTGTTGTTATCTTGTAAAGCGCTTTGAGAAGCATACTGTCCATCATATTGTATTTCATTGCACTTTGACAGATCGTCTTATAATCACTTGTTGTTAAAATATCCCCCAAGACGATATAGAGGATATCCCCAAGAGGTATCCAGGTAAAAGTGAAACAGGCGTACAGTCTGGGGAGATAGCCCGTTTTCCATGTAAATAGTTCCCTGGTTCCGCACCCCTTGGTGTCTCTCTCTCTCTCTCTCTCTCTGTCTCTCTCTCTCTCTCTCTTGGGCCCGTGCTCTTGGCTGGCTTGTCTTGTGTCTCTCTGTCTCGTTTGGGTGCAGGAGTGCTGCTGGCGGGTGGTGAGGGAGAAGAATTAAAGCGAAGTTTTTAACTCCACAAGTCTGAGTCTCTGTGTTCGTCCTCAATGAACCCAATGGAGGATGGACAGTGAACGGCCAATAATGTCGGACTCAGAGAAGGGCCGGTTCCCCCAGCACCCGAGTGACCCCCTAAAGCGCCTTTTGGGGGTGAGCAACATCCGCCATGGGCCAGGACCACCCCTAACCACCGCCGGTGGCCACAGCCCTTATCTGTCACGACAACCAGGCAGTCAAGAACAAAGCGTAAGCAAGCTAATCAGACCCAGCAGCGGGTGATTATTAACAAACGCCGCCGCACGAGGTAAACCATCTGCGCACTGCTATTTAAACCATCTGCACCTGCTTCCCTCTGCTCGGTATTGAGTCTACTCCTTGAGAGCTCTACCTGGCGTTTTTCCCCGTACCTCGTTTATTCTGGTTTTTGGATTCCCCTTCTGCCTTTTCGACTTTGCACCTCGCCTCTCGACTCGGACTGTCTGCTACCGGTGAACTTCCTGGATTACGACTTGCCTTTCGCCTTTTGACTACGACCTTGCCTCTCGTTCTGGTTTGTTCGCCTGCCTCATCTATCACCCGTGCCTGCGTCTGCACAGGATCCGTGTATCTTCTCACCAGGGATTCCTAACAGAATACCGAGCCTAAAGATGGATCCCGCGGACGTACAAGCTTTTGGCTCACTTTTTAATCGCCATTCCCAAGCTCTCACCCAGCTTCAATCTTCGCTTCACATTCTCTCCAATCACGTCGCTAGCCTTCCGCCCTCCCCTGTCCCTTCGCCTCCAGCACAGACCGCTGCTCCAATCCCTGTAACCCCGCCCACCTCTCCCGTAGCCTCACCGTTTGTTCTCCCGGAAAGATATGACGGCAACACCGCGGGCTGTAGGGGTTTTATTGCGCAATGCTCCTTGACTTTCCAGTTGCATCCTGAGTTTTTTTTTTCTCCCCGGGAGCAGATCGGTTTCGCCCTTTCCTTGCTCACTGGCAAGGCTCTGGACTGGGCAGCTGTGTTGCTTGCTAGGGGAGACTTTCAGTTTGCTGATTTCCAGCTTTTTGCTGACCAGCTCCAGGCACGTTTTTCTCCAGTCAACCCGGACCTGACTCATCTCCGGCTCGCCTCGCTTCGTCAGGGTGATGGATCTCTGAATGATTATGTGGCTGACTTCCAAGCCCTCGCCACGGAGTCTGACTGGAACCCTGAAGCCCTGATTTGCCTTTTTTGTAAGGGTCTCTCTGAAGATCTAAAGGACCACCTGGTGCTCTCGCCACTTCGCAACCGCTCTCTCGAATCGGCAATCGCTCAGGTGGTTGAACTGGACACCCGCATTCTGCTGCGGAGAGCAGAGAGTCATGATGGAAGCAGTCCTGGCCGTCCTGAAAGTACTACCCCCACGGTGCCCACTCGCCATCATGCACCCCTTTCCTCGGAAGAAAAGGAAAGGCGCCGTCGGGAGGGACTGTGTCTCTATTGCTCTGCACCTGATCACCTTCTCTCTGCTTGTCCCTTGAGACCCCCTTATCCCTCTCGAACCCTTCCACAGCCTACTGTTAGAGTCAGTAGTGCTGTTTTTTCTCAAACCTCATCAGGCCCTTTATTCCCAGCTGAAATTTCTTGGGCTGACGCACAACTTCCCCTTTTGGTTTTTGTTGACTCAGGGGCAGCAGGGAACTTTATAGATGTCACTTTTGCTAAGAAGTGGGATATTCCCCTGGCTCCGGTCTCACCCCCAATCTGTATTCAAGCTCTGGATGGATCCCCGATTGCACCTGGACGGATTACATGGCAGACCGTCCCTCTCTCTCTATCAGTTGGTGCAACTCATGTTGAAGAAATCTCACTCCTTCTCCTGGACTCGCCTGCCTACCCGGTAATCCTGGGTCTTCCTTGGCTCAAGAAGCACGATCCCCACATCTCCTGGGACAAGAACGAGCTCATTGCCTGGAGCCACTCCTGTCATGTCAACTGTTGTCGTCAGCCGGTTAAGGTTGCTGCTGCAGTAACCTCTACAGAGGAGCACTCTACCATCCCGCCCCAATACAGGCATCTGAAACAGGCCTTTGATAAGCAGAAGGCTCTTTCGCTTCCACCTCACCGTACCTGTGACTGTGCTATAGAGTTGCTTCCGGGAACCCTTCCACCCAAAGGACGGATCTACCCTCTCACTCAGGCAGAGAACCAGGCTTTACAAGATTATATTAAGGAGGCTTTGGAGTCAGGATTCATTCGTCCCTCCTCTTCTCCAGCCTGTGCGGGCTTTTTCTTTATTGGAAAGAAGGACGGCTCCTTGCGACCGTGTATTGATTACAGAGGACTGAACTCCATTACGGTCAAACATCGTTACCCCCTGCCTTTAATTCCAGCCGCTTTGGAGTCCGTACGGGGAGCCTCCATCTTCTCGAAATTAGATCTACGGGGGGCTTACAACCTAATCAGGATACGGGAAGGGGACGAGTGGAAGACGGCCTTTATGACCACCCATGGACATTATGAATATCAGGTGATGCCTTTTGGTCTTGTTAATGCCCCGGCTGTCTTCCAGTCATTCATGAATGACATCTTTAGGGACATTATTGGGAATTTTGTTTTGGTTTACCTGGATGATATCCTCATCTTTTCTGCCAACCCTAGGGATCATGTCCACCACGTCCAGGAGGTCCTGACTAGACTCATTAACAACAAACTCTACGCCAAGCTTGAGAAGTGCGTTTTCCATGCTTCTAAAATTCACTTCCTGGGTTACATCATTTCCTCAGTTGGTGTAGAAATGGACTCTGCTAAGGTGGCGGCCATCAATGACTGGCCAGCCCCTCGTAACTTAAAGCAAATTCAACGTTTTCTAGGTTTTGCCAACTTTTATAGACGTTTCATCCGGAACTTTAGCTCCGTCGTGGCGCCTATCATCGCTCTAACCCGCAATCGACCAGGCTTGGGTAAATGGAACCCGGAGGCTAACCAGGCATTTTTACGCTTAAAACAACTCTTCAGTTCGGCACCTTTACTACGACACCCGGATCCCTCTCAGCCATTCATAGTGGAGGTGGACGCCTCAGCCTATGGGGTTGGGGCGGTCCTCTCCCAGCGCCACGGGGATAAGCAGATTCCACATCCCTGTGCCTTCTTTTCGAGGAAACTCTCCACTGCTGAGGTTAATTATGATGTTGGTAATCGTGAACTCTTGGCTATCAAGCTGGCCCTGGAGGAATGGAGACACTGGTTGGAGGGGGCTCATCACCCCTTTGTCATTATCACGGACCATAAGAACCTGGCCTACATTCAGTCGGCCAAACGCCTCAATTCCCGTCAGGCCCGTTGGTCTCTTTTCTTTTCTAGATTTAATTTTGTGATCACCTATACACCTGGCTCGAAGAATGGGAGGGCTGATGCTCTCTCTCGGCTCCATGATCCCCAGGATCTGGACTACACACCGGAACCAATCATTTCACCTAACAGAATCCTCGGGGCGATCCACTGCTCTATTGAAGATCAGATCAGAAGTGCCCTCAAGGGAGCTATAGTTCCTGTGTGCTGCCCCCCGGATAAGCTTTTTGTACCGGACAACTTGCGTTCTGCTGTCCTGCAATGGGGGCATGACTCTCGGTTTGCAGGCCATCCCGGGTGCAGACGCACTCTGGACCTACTCACCAGAGATTTCTGGTGGCCTTCCATGCGATCAGATGTTGCAGAGTACGTCCGAGCTTGCCCGGTCTGTGCCAGGATCAAGACTCCGCGTGCCAAGAAGACCGGTCTCCTTCACCCTCTTCCGATCCCACACCGCCCTTGGTCCCACATAGCTGTGGACTTCATTACGGACCTTCCTAGCAGTCAAGGTCATACGGTAATCTTGGTGATATCTGATCGTTTTTCCAAGGCAGCCCATTTCGTCCCCCTCCCAGCATTGCCCACAGCCCAGGAAATGGCATCACTGTTTGTGCAACAGGTCGTTCGGATACATGGGTTGCCCAACGATGTGGTCTCAGACAGGGGACCTCAATTTGTCTCGGCCTTTTGGAAAGCGTTCTGCCAAGCTTTAGGGACCCATGTATCTCTGACTTCGGGTTATCATCCTGAGGCCAATGGTCAGGTGGAACGGACCAACCAAAGCCTCCTTACCTTTTTGAGAGCCTTCACCTCCAACTCGCAGGATGACTGGTCATCGCTACTTCCCTGGGCAGAATATGCCCATAATTCTCTTACCTCCTCCTCCACAGGTCTCTCTCCCTTCCTCTGCTCACTAGGTTATCAACCCACTCTCATTCCTGCCAACCCTCCGGACACGGCGGTGCCGTCGGTGCGTCAATATATTTCCAAGCTGCGCAGGACCTGGAGAATGGCGAGGACAGCTCTCACCAAGTCAACCCAGCGCCAGGCCAAATTCGCAAACCGACACCGCAGACCAGCCCCCCGTTTTCGCAGAGGCCAGTTTGTTTGGCTTTCAACAAGGAACCTACCTCTACACCTGCCTTCCAAGAAGCTCGGGCCTAGGTATATCGGCCCCTTCAGGATACTCTCCCGGATCACCCCAGTTACCTTCCGTCTTGCACTTCCCCCCACCCTTAAAATCCACCCGTCTTTCCACGTCTCCCTCCTGAAACCCTTCTACCGCTCACCTCTGGCGGCTCCCCAACGTCGCCCGCCACCCCCGCGTCGCATTCGGGGGCACCAGGCATATACAGTCCACAAGATCCTCGACTCTAGATGGAACCGCGGTACCCTTCAGTATCTGGTTGACTGGGAGGGTTATGGCCCTGAAGAAAGATCCTGGGTTCCGGAGAGGGATATTTTGGACCCTGCGCTAATCGGAGACTTCCACAGGGACTATCCCGATCGGCCGTCTCGGGCGTCGGGAGCCGCCCGTGAAGGGGGGGGTACTGTCACGACAACCAGGCAGTCAAGAACAAAGCGTAAGCGAGCTAATCAGACCCAGCAGCGGGTGATTATTAACAAACGCCGCCGCACGAGGTAAACCATCTGCGCACTGCTATTTAAACCATCTGCACCTGCTTCCCTCTGCTCGGTATTGAGTCTACTCCTTGAGAGCTCTACCTGGCGTTTTTCCCCGTACCTCGTTTATTCTGGTTTTTGGATTCCCCTTCTGCCTTTTCGACTTTGCACCTCGCCTCTCGACTCGGACTGTCTGCTACCGGTGAACTTCCTGGATTACGACTTGCCTTTCGCCTTTTGACTACGACCTTGCCTCTCGTTCTGGTTTGTTCGCCTGCCTCATCTATCACCCGTGCCTGCGTCTGCACAGGATCCGTGTATCTTCTCACCAGGGATTCCTAACATTATCAGGGCTACCCCACGGTGACCTACTCAGCGGAAGGGGGGCCCTTTCCCGGGTCGCCTCAAGCCGTGTGGCAGGAAGGAGACGCCAGACCAGCGGGGTCCAGCCCGCCACCCCTGCTCCAGCCTGCGCCGGTGAGACCGAGCTGTTATATTGGGGAGATCCCATGGCAAATAATAATAATAATAATAATAATAATAATAATAATAATAATAATAATAATTGCTTACATTTATATAGCGCTTTTCTGGACACTCCACTCAAAGCGCTTTACAGGTAATGGGGACTCCCCTCCACCACCACCAATGTGCAGCATCCACCTGGATGTTTGAGGCCCAGTTCCAGATGGTGGCCTGGGCAAACGGCTGGTCTCAGGTCAATATACTGTAGGAGAAATTGAGTATTGGTGTGTATTTTTTCTTTAAAATACCAATAACAGCAACATACAGTTTACATAATATGTTTATGTTCCTAAATTAATATCATTTATGACCTTTATGACCTTCCTTATGCTCCTCTGCATTTTATGCTTAGCTACTAAAATTTCCCTTTAGTGGTAAAATACCATATGAATATTCAATACTAAGCAGATAAAAATGTGCACAGTAAAGAGATTAAATGATAAAATCTTTTCACTAACGACTAATATACCACATTATCTTCCGTGTCGCATTAACATTGGAATGTTCTTTTTTTCAAGTGTAAAAAGAGGCGATACACAATGTGTCTCCTCTATAACTCTTCAGTTTACAGAGAAATACCACCAGAGCCTCACAACATTGTCCAATTCTCGTGTCTAATTTTTAATTAAGCAGGATTTGAGCTACAGACCATAACAGACCAAAAAACAGAATCCACCTGCGATTCGGGTTTAACAAAAGGTGTTTACAAAGAAAGTGAGATACAGTAATACTACCAGCTATATAGATACATAGATTTAGATATTTAGATCCTTAAATTAATATAATTATAATTTATTTAGATACGTGATTACATATTCTCGATTATAAAACAGATAATTCCAGTCCTGGAATCTGACTGACACCCTTCTGAAGCGGTACCATAATCTCTGGTATACAGACGCCCCAGAAATTTGACTTTTTACTGTGTGATAAATTTTAAAGACTAATTCTTAGCGTAGATAAAAAAGCTTGGATTCTCATGTATCTGGTACAAGTATCTTTTAATACAGTCTTTGTTGTGCTCTTGAGGATCCTTGTGATATTTTGAGCTCTGGTTGAATGATAAGTGTTGCAGTTTAAATAATTTTCGTAGTTAGAAATTATTAAACGCTCTGTTAAAAGCAAGGGGGTTTTTATGTCTGTTATACTAAAAGAAAATGCCCGACGAACTAGGGATTGGACAGTTTTTCAGTGCTTGTACAATCGATGGAAATGTTCAAATAAATGTGCTAAAGAAATAAACAAAAAAAGTAATTTATTCCTTTATCACATTAGCTAGCTAATGTGCCGTCCTTGTTAGTTACATCAACGAAATGTTGTGGTGTTACTTTTTGACGATGAAAAAATAAAGTCTTTTCATTTAAAATGACGGTTACAAATAATGTGGACCAGCGTAATACTTTGTGTTTACAGCTTGTCCAAGGTCATTCATTATTAATACTATTAGTAATATCTTCAGTAAAGGCTTTGATGCATAAAAAATTTCTGCATAATTAAAATATTTATGATAAAGGTAGGTTGTGTACTTTTGCCCAACTGAGCAATCTTGCTTTCATAAAATATACCAACTTTTTAATGACTGATGATTAACATGCTGTAATACACAGTTAAAATTTAAAAGCTCAAATGCTGTACATGAGAGGTTAAGCTTTATTGGCTCCTCCTGGCGATTTTACTAGGTGATTCTGGATACTTTCCGGGATGACATCAAATGCCGTGATACACCATGTGATCCTGCGTGAAACTGCGTTTTCATGCGACATGCTCACCACGTTGTACCATGAAATACCCCACCCATTTTGAATGGCTGCATCTGTATTGTCAGACTGTGAATCAATAAAAGCATTTAATTAAACACGCATTTGCAATTTTAATCAAAATGGGGGTAATAGGGTTAGACCATTAGACATGCAATACACTTCCTCGTGATCATCTTAGAATCTTTGTGTAAGCTTTAAGTTTTTATTACTTTTAATTATACATTTTAAACACTTTAATTTTGTAAACAAAGCACACATTCTGTACAGATAAAGTACAATCACATTCTCCTGTCTTCCCGTGGTGTAAAACGAATTAGCAGGTGATTGAGATAACAATGCATCGGCCACTGAGTGAACTGTACTTTTCTACAAGGTCAAAATGAAATGCTTGGAGCTTGTAATGTAGGCCACTCTGAACAAGTTAAACTTTGATGAGGGCTTGCCAGCATAGTGACGTCACTGCCTTTCATATGAATAGGAGGGACGTTGTCTGTCAGGGTTGAAGGTAGATCTTACTGTAGCTCGACTGGCTGCTTTCTTGTTGAGTGACGCTGGAGGCCTAGGTTCTATTCCCCAGCAGGTAGGGCATGAGCCCAAAAGCGCTACATTATTTATTCTATCTTCCGTGTCGCATTAAATAACTCAGCCAGACAGTACATGAATATAATTATATCATTACTGATTTCTTTAGATATGCGATTGCATATTATATTCCCTGTTAATCAAATTCTAAAAGTATGCTTTGGTTTACGCTGATAATGAGTGAATTCACAGAAAAGGTTAAAACACTTTCACTTTTCACAAAGTATATAAACTTAGAAGGAGCACGTAAAAATGTTTCCAAAATAACCACATGTAAGACTTTGATGCCTAAAATGTTTAGGGAGAAATGGAATACTGGCGTGTTTTTTTTTTCTTTAAAATACCAAGATCAGCAATAGTGACTATATTCTCAGGCAGAGGAACGTAAACAGCTTCATTTTCGAGTAAACGTAAACAGCTTAATTTAATTAAAATTCGTTCTATACAGCAATCGCATATTTGGGGACCGTTTCATAAAACTTTGATGATTAAAATGTTTAGGGAGAAACGGAAGACTGGTGTGTATTTTTTCTTTAAACTACCAAGACCAGCCATATACAGTACAGTTTACATACAGTAATATGTTTATGTTCCTAAATTAATATATTTTATGAGCATGTGAAAGACATGGTGAATGGGAGATTCTCAAGACTTACTTTGTATGATTGGAAACGAATATATGATTGAATCAATGAAATGCTTTGGTGTTACTTTTTGTCAATGAAAAAATAAAGTATTTTTGTTTACAAAGACGGTGGAAGAATGTGGACTAGGGCAATACTTTGAGCTTACAGCTTATCCAAGGTCATTCATTATTAATACTATAAGTAATATCTTCAGTAAAGACTTTGATGCATAAAATATTTCTGCATAATTAAAATATTTATGATAAAGGTGGTAGGTTGTGTACTTTTGTCCAACTGAGCAATCTTGCTTTTATAAAATATACCAACTTTTTTAATGTTTAATTATTAACCTGCTGTAATACACAGTTTAAAATTAAAAGTCTAAAGAATAAACTACTTTAATTGGATAAAGATCCCTCAGCAGTGAGCAGGATTTGAAACCAGGTGTTTTCTGGTGACAGCGCAAATGCTTTACATGGGAGGTTAAGCTTTATTAGCTCCACCTGGCAGTTTTACAAAGTGATTCCGGATACTATTAACATAATCTAATTTGCATGCGGTAAAATGCGGTCTGACGCGATATGATGCGTTATGACGTTATATTGTGACAGGCGTACCGCATTGTATCGCAGCTCCTTTTGAATGGCTGCATCTGTATAGATGTGGGTAATGTCATCCCCATTAAACAATGTGCTCATCGTGCAAATCCTGCTAAACAAAAAAAAATAGACACATGAAGAGTATTATTGGACAATGTTATGAGGCTCCGGTGGAATTTCTCTGTAAACTGAAGAGTTATAGAGGAGACACATTGTGTATCGCCTCTTTTTACACTTGTAAAAAAGAACATTCCAATGTTAATGCGACCCGGAAGTGTATTATTACTAATGTAGTTCTTTCGGGCTCACATGGGTACAGATGCAGCCATTCAAAATGAGTGGTAAAAACCTGCGGTACAGTAACCTACCCGCAGGGCACCGCGGTAAGTGATTGTCTGGCCAAAATGACCGACAGGGGCACTCGTGGTGCATTGGTTGGTAGTGAAAAGATTTAATCATTTAATGTCTTTACTGTGCACATTTTAATCCGCTTAGTTTTGAATATTTATATGGAATTTTACCACTAAAGGGAAATTTTAGTAGCTGAGCATAAAAAGAAGAGGAGCATAATGCATCTGAAGGTCATAAACGATATTAATTTAGGAACATAAACATTACTGTATGTACATAAACTGTACTGTGTATGGCTGGTCTTGATAGTTTAAAGAAAAAATACACACCAGTCTTCCATTTCTCCCTAAACATTTTAAGCATGAAAGTTTTATGAAACGGTACCCAAATATATGATTGCTGTATAGAATGAATTTTAATTTTTAAAAATTATTTAACACGAAAATTAAGCTGTTTACATCTTCCGCCTGAGAACAGTCACCCGTTGCTACCCAACGCAGAAACACAGCCACTAACTAGCAAAGAGAGGACATTAGCTAGCCAATATGATAAAGAAATAAATGATTATTTTGTTTATTTCTTTTGCACATTTATTTGAACATTTCCATCGATTGTACAAGCACTTGGAAATTGTCCAATCCCTAGTTCATCAGGCATTTACCGGTCTGGCGCCGGTCTGTGTCTTCTAGGATATAATGCCAGCGAACTCTTGTTTTTATGTCCACTATAACTACGCTGGGCAAACGTTCCGAGGTCAAATTCTTCCAGCACGGGGGTACCTTTAAAGCGGAGACGACGGCACCGAAATTTTTGGGCGCGCCTTCTCTTTAAAGCCCTGGCCAAATATGAAGACAGTACGTACAGTTATAATTCAAACGGAATTAAAAACTACACATCCCAGTTACCATGGTGGTGCTTGTGATCATTGCGTTTAACCAACGAAACAGGGCGAAAAATCAGTCACATGACTTTGGGGCAGAGTTTCGAAAGCTTAACTTATCAGCAACAAAGCGAAATTTACACGATAGGCTACCTCAAACTGTCAGTTACACGACTGTGTATGTCGCTTAAGCCACTCCTATTTGGCATTTTAGTTATGGAGGCGAGAAGACGCCCCCCCCCCTCTCTGGGTGTCTGATTTGCCGCCATCTTTAACTGTTCGGTGTCCGAATCGGAGTAGCTACGCGTACGAAATAAAGTTAATCCCAACTACAAAACATATATTTTTGTGGTAAGAGGGCGCAAAACATCAGTATTTACTGCTATTAATTACTGTACAATTTATAGTTGAAATCTGAGCCTAGATATAAAGTTAGATATAAAGTTAAAATCTCGACAAAGCAATGTAGGAAATACAGAGAAAATAAATCCTTTCTGACATCTAAAATCAGTTTCGATCAAGGTTTCTAAAACGAACAAGAAAAAGAGGATTTTCGGAGGGCAATTACGCTGTGTTTATATAGAATAAGTGATTTATGAGCAATCTAATTTCTTGTTCGTTTAAAACAGTGAAATGTCAGCTGCAAAAGATCCCACCAGAAACAGCACTCTCTCTGCCTGTCATAGACGTTCAGGAAAGGCTGAATGAAGTCATGTCAAGTATAATCATTCGGTGATCAATAATAACAGTTGTAGGACAGTATATAAGGAGGATAAGGATTTTGAAGTTGACTCGAAATCTGATAGGTAACCAGTGCAAGGACTTGAAAATAGGTGTAATGCATCCCTGATAGGATTCTTGCTGTCATATTCTGAACATATTGAAGATTGCTCAGTGTGGATTTAATTTCCCCAGTGAACAGGATGTGCATTTATTAATTCTAGAAAAAAAAAGCCTTTCTTGATTTCTCTAGTTCTTAGTTTCTCTAGTTCCCTTTAAAATAAACTATTATTCCACAATGCAGAGTATTACATGGCAAGTATTTACACATTATATTTGTGATTTAAAGAAATTAACACAAGCAGCTTTTGGAGATTTAAGTGTTGGCTGAGTTATTGCAGGATAAAAGACTAGAGATGTTGGTAAGAAGAAGATAATTTGGGGAAAGCTGAGGAATACACTTATAACAAGAACACTTCCTAATGGGGTTAGGCATACTTTTGATGAAGATGATGAAGTTAACATGTTTAACATAGATACTGAAATAAGGATTGTATTTTAGATTATGTGTAGTTGCTGGCATTGAACTGTGTGTTGGATGCACATGAATTGAAGGAATGGGCAAACATAGCTGATGCGGATCCACAGAGCCTGCATATTAAGATGTTTATAATTAGAGGCAATTTGTTTAAATAACTAGGTATGGATACTGATGTGCAAGAGAGGTGGAAAGGCTGTTTCCTTAAGCCAGCACTATAAAATATTTTATTCTCAGTGAGATGCTGCCATTTCATAGTGGGTTTCTAACACTGTGTATAGTTCCATCCACACAGTGCCTTTACTTCCATTTCTAATCTCTTTATCCAGTACAGAGGATTTGGAGCCTATCCCAGTAAGCAACGGACACAAGGCAGAATACACCCTGGACATAGCGCCAGTCCATCACAGGACAGACAGACACAAACACACACACACCAGGGCCAGTTTTCCCATAAACCAATTAACTTACCAGTATGTTTTGGAGTGCGAGAGGGAGTCATATCACACATATGGAGAAAAACCATGTAACCCAGAGAGAACATGTAAACCCCACACACACAGGATGGCAGGAATTGAACCTAGGACCCCAGTGCTGCAAGATAGCAATGCTAACCACTTCGCCACCATTATAAATGGATGGATATCTTAGTTATCTTTCTAGTTCACAGGTTTGCATGCATAATTTAATTTTGAAAGCCACTGAGACATCAGGTACTACTGTTGTATTTATGAAAAAGAAACAAAACAAAAAACATACTAACAACTGTGCCATCCTACTCCTTAGTTAATACATTTTATTATTCATAAACAGTTAACATTGTTAGCAAAATATTTTGAATTATATTTAACCCTATTTTTTCTTTAGTTTTGTATTTAACTTATTATATGATATTCAGACTTAATGTATATTTGAACAATGAAAATATATTTTTACAAGATGCGGGGGAAAGTGCAACAACTTATTACAGTGCTAAATTTAATATTAATTGCTAATAGTTTATGCTAACACCTAACTTTCTTAATTAGATGTATTTAAAACAGTGAACTAAGTGTAACATACTATTCAGAAATACAATCGAAAATAGTTTTGTGGTGTTTGTATGGATGAAACGTTTCTAAAATGTATAACGTAACAAAATTAAAGACGATTAAAATCTGTAATCTTTCCACTTGTAATGTCATTAGACAGAACAACATGTTTCTGGTTTGACTAAGGATGGTATCAAAAAGTAGTCTAAGTGGTGAGAAAGCTGTGCTTAATGATAATTAAGGGACTTAAAAGTAAAAAGAGATGCTTCATATTACTTGATTAATTTTCAAAACTAAGTTATAAATGCAGACGCGATTGCTGCCATAAGCGCTCCAGGCAGCAGAATGTTCGTTCTGTACTGCTGAGCTCCGCGCCTCCTCCCTCTCTGTAAAATCCTGGGTTCGGTAAAATGTTTCAGGCATTGATGTGAAGGACAACAGAGCTTTCACTGGCCGATTATCATTATTATCATTATAATCATTATTATTAATAATGATATTAATTTAAGGGTCTAAATATCTAAACATATGTATCTGTATAGCAGGTAGTATCACTGTATTCCACTTTCTTTGTAAACACGGAAAAACAGATTCCCAACGCAAAGCTGTATCGCTGTGTAAAAAAACCCGGTTTGTAATGAGCTGCTGAGCTAAGAATAGGAATGTTCCTGCTGGCAGAGGGGGTGGAAAGTGCCTGCGGTCATTTAATTAGTATTGCAATTTGCACTGATTCCCTTGCGAAGATATGGACTTAAGAATATTCGTGCCTGGTCAAAAAATGGCATTAAGCACTTAAAATTAATATGGTTAATAATAGTAAACTGTAACATGCTGTAACAAGATTGGCTAAACTGTGAAGAAAATGCTTTCAGAGAAAATGTTTCAGGTGTGAAGAACATAGATCTCCAATGCAATTTCAACCAAACCTGTTCCCACACACCCTGCCCCCACTACCATTAGAATATACACAAAGCACTGAAATCTTTCGAGCTAATGATCAGATGACCCGAGAGAGAGCGAGAGAAACACCAAGGGGTGCGGAACCAGGGAACTATTTACATGGAAAACGAGCGATCTCCCCAGACTGTCCGCCCGTTTCACTGTTACCTGGATACCTCTTTATTTAGAACTCACTAACACTGATTTTTAGTTTAGAATGATTCAAGTAGGGTTTTAGATGAAAGGCAGCGACCTTAATCAAGCCCAAATCATAATTGAACCCATTCAGAGCCTACATTACATTTTAGCGTTTCATTCTGAGCAGAAGACCCTCACACCTGAAGAAGGCTTGCGTTTTCTCTCTTCTCTTTTAAGCATGTGTACAATGTGTAATATAATTACAATGTGTAATTACAATGCTGTAATACAATTTGAATAGTATGGGGGGGGGGCGGTGTCTTTCGCTGGAAATCTCGCCTGCTTCTACTTTACGAGTACAACGAGTACATTTTCAAAGTAGGAAGTACAGTGTTAACTGGTAGCTGGTTCAAAACGCGATTCAAATCAATATAAATGTTTATTTTGTAACGCATAGGTGACTATTCATTGTTATTAAAAAGACTTAAATTCGATCATGTTGGGATATTTAGAAATATAAATTTGTTTGGTGCGAGTGAGGTTTTATTTAATCTCTGACCAAGGGAAACGTTTCATTTTTTCAAAGAAATGTTTGTTAATAAATAAAGTCATAGTTCCATGGGATTCAATCACAGACCATGTGACATGGGAATCAGGAAACTAACACACAGCGCCACCGGATTTAATAACGCAATAAAAACGCTATAAAATAATGTGACTAGGCACAAAAAAAGTTTACAGCACAGTACAATAATAAATGCTGACCATGACTTTAGAAGCATAAATTACCTTACACTCAATTTAAACACAAGCTGTCTTTCTGTATGAACCTCTAAGCTGGTTCATACAGAAATGTAGAGATCCAGGCTCAGAACACACAGCTTCATTAGCGAATACATATGCAGGACAACTAGAGAAGACGTTTTACAGTGGATGGATTTTTAGAAACATCCCATCAGTGAGATCACTGAAGTCAACTCCTAGGTACTGTAACTGTCGTGTGGATAGTTTCACAAGAATTAGACAAAGGTTTAAGCATCGCTTGTTCTAGATAAAACTGCAAAAAAAAAAACAACAACCCATAATGTACTTCTTTGCGGCTCTGTTTGCCCAAATCATATATTCACAACGTGAAATCTAGAAAATAATATTACGTAACCAAAATCCGCAATATGGAAACAGAACCTGTGTAATTGTTGATAGATGATGTACTCGTAACATTTTTACAAGACGAACTACAACATTTAAAAAATGACTTGTATGTACTTGATATCTCTAATCAATCCACGGCGACATTGTTAAAAGCAGAGTCCCAGCACAAAACGAAACTAAAACGCATACCGTTTCGCGCTTCTTATTAGTTGCTCAAAAGTAATTTGACCTTATGAAATGCATAATATAAACCTAGAAACATATACGTGAGCAGTATTACGCACTGTAGTATCGGTGTTAAGACATACCTCTCAAATACTGTAAATCAAGTTAAAAATATCTCAAGACCGATTCTGGTCATAATGAAACCATGTTTCGTGTATGTTTTCTTTAAAGTACCGAGACCAGCCATATACTGTATGTTTATGTTCCAAAATTAATATCGTTTATGGCCTTCACACGCGTTGCAGTATGCTCCTATTCTTTTTATGCTCAGCTACTAAGATTTCCCTTCAGTGGTAAAATTAGATATGAATATTCAATACTTAAACGGGCACAGTTAAGACATTAAATATACATATACATACTGTATACAGTACAGTTTTCATATGGTAATATGTTTATATTCCTAAATCAATCTCTTTTATGAGCATGTGAAAGGCATGGTGAATCGATTCTCAAAAATTACTGTACTTTGCATGATTGGAAACAAATGCGTGATTGCGAAATGCTGTGGTGTTACTTTTACAAAGACGGTCAATGAAAAAAAGAATGTTGACCAGGGCAATACTTTGAGTTTACACTTACAGCTTGTCCAAGGTCATTCATTATTAATACTACTAGTAATATCTTCGTTAAAGACTTTGATGGCCACAGCTCAAACATGAGAGGTTGAGCTTTTATTAGCTCCACCTTGCGGAAATTCCGGATACTATTATTTTGCTTGTCGTATTATAGGAGAATTTACGGTAACTCGCGGTATTTACCGGTAGCTTGCGGTAGACTGCGTACAGCGTACCGGAAAATAATGCGGTATCGCCCGCGCATTTTGAATGGCTGCATCTGTATGCACCCTACATCACTCGGGGATGCTTGCTTTGATGGGATCCAAATCCTCTATACTGGATAAAGAGATTAGAAAATGGATGGAAATAAAGGCACTGTGTGGATGGAACTATACACAGTGTTAGAAACCCACTATGAAATGGCAGCAACTCACTGAGGATAAGTAATTTTATAGTGCTGGCTTAAGGAAACAATTTAGTGGCTTCATTAGTGACAAAGGCTAAACTTTCTTGTAAAAATGTATTTTATGTGTTGCAAAAAACTGACTTGCTTTAACAAAATATATTTACAAATCCTTTCTCCTGGCAATCTACCTAAATACCCAACTATCGCCTCTTTTTAAAACTGGTAAAGAGGAACATTCCAATGTTAATGCGACACGGAAGGCATTATTAATAACGTAGCTCATTCGGGCTCACATGGTTATGCGGCTGAAATGTCACTGTTTAAACGAGTAAGAAATTATTCTTTTAAATTCTTATTCTTAGGAATTGGGACGGAGTGGTGGCTATGCTGGAAAGTTGCTGGTTCAAATCCCACAGTCAGCAGAGGACTTCTACTTCATTCATTATGTGTGAATCTTATCGTGAGGGTTAGCAGATTACAAAAGGTATATATTATATTCACTCACGAAGAGGTACAAATACCAAAAGGGACATACATTCAGTATATCATTCATTTAAACCGTTTCGTAAATGACCTTTTAAGTACATCACTCATAGGAATTAAATTGATATCAACTTGGGTTGAGGTAATCAAATCTGTAGGGATTCAGATCTCCCTCAGGCACAAAGAAGCAGTGGCAGGCTTGTTGCTGTCCAATCGGTGCTCTCTGGCTCAGTGTCAGGCAGTGGTGTTGCGGCTGGAGAGAAGTGGGAGAGATTCCTGCTGCGATGCTCTAGCAGTGGGCTCTCTGGAGACCGGCTAGTTAGTGTTGGCTGCAACTAGCAAAGTTTGTGCACAGGAGAAAAGTGACTGCGGGTCCCAGCAGGTCACGCTCCTTAGGCTGGAAGAAAACAGGTTTGTTCCTAATGTAGCACTAGTTCTGAACCCTTTTGTTCAGGTGTCCACAGTTCCGACCGTAGTTCACTTGTTGATCAGGTGAGCGTTCGTGGTGGGTTCACGAGGGCTAACCTCAGGTGGATCCTCTGGTTACGCGCTGGCTACCTCCGTTCTCGACTCTTAGAACAAAGGAAAGTCTTGCACTCGGATACACGGGCCGTTACAAGGTGGTCCGGGCTGAGTCGGAGGATGTTCAGGAGGAGCTGAGAATGAGAATTGTGAACCAAATGGAATGGCCTCTCTGTATCAAGCACCACTGAGATAAGGAAAGAGGGACTGGGAAGGGAACAGAAAACTTCATTCCTGTACTTTAATAAGCCTCACCGCTACAATATTTATGATGGAGGTGGAAGGTTGTGTACTTTTGTCCAACTGAGCAATCTTGCTTTTATAAAAATGCCGACTTTTTCATGTTTAGTTATTAACATGCTGTAATACACAGTTTAAAATTATTAAGTCTAAAGAGTAAACAACTTACAAGAGTACTATACAAGAGTACAGAATATACGATTAATAATCTTAGAACGAGCACATTACAACTAGAGCCCACTGTAAATTACCAAGTCAAAGACATTGATGCATAAAATATTTATGCATAATTAAATTATTTATGGTGAAGGTAGATGAGTAACTGAGCAATCTTGCTTTTATAAAATATAATGACTTTTTAATGTTTAATGATTAACATGCTGTAATACACAGTTTAGAATGATTAAAAGTCTAAAGACTATAAAACTTAAATTCTTACTTGAAAAAAGATTGTCCCTCAGCAGTGACCACGATTTAAAACAGGGTGTTTTCTGGAGACAGCTCAAATGCTGTACATGAGACGTTAAGTTTTATTGGCTCCACCTGGCAGTTTTACAAGGTGCTTCCGGATACTATTATCATAACATGCGATATGATGTGTTATGATGTGCCATACCTACCGCATTTTGACGCAGCATACTTTGCACATTTTGAATAGCTGGATCTGTATATAGTAGAATGGTACATCAATATGAGAAGTTCTGAGACTAGACTTAGCTAAAATGTTAACCAAACTGTCATCTTAGCTCCATTTATGACACTTACTCTTCTGACTCACACACTAACCCTAAATCTAGTTACAGGACTAACACTAGCTCAAGTCAGAATTTTAGGTCCCATCTTAATCATAACCTTAGAGCCCATTCTGACAGAAGCCTTAAACTTAACCCTATCCCTAGCCCTAGCCCTAACCTTTACTTTCAAATCATCATACCGTATTTCAGAGTTAGACTCAGCTAAGGATTACAGTTGGATTGTTTTGGTGCTTGGGTAAGGGTTTCTGCTTTCTTAAAAGTTAGGGATATATTAAGGGATAGAGGTGAATGTAGGTTTAATGTTATAGATGGGGTTGTACAGATGCAGCCATTCAAAGTGTGCGGTACAAACCCGTACCGCGTGCAAATCATTACATTACATAGCGTTTCATAACGCGTCATACCGCAGTACGTGATTGGCTGGCCAAAATGACCGACAGGGGTCGTTGTGCATTGGTCGGTCGTGGAAAGATTTAACCATTTTGTCACGACCACCTGCCAGCAGAGATCAACACGTAAGCGAGCTAATCAGCACCAGCATCGGATTAACAAGCGCCGCCGCACGAGTTAACACACCTGCAATTGCTCTACCGTGCGGCACGCCGGGTTATTTATACCATTCTTACCTGATTCCTGTTGCTCGGTATTGAGTTCACTACTTGTTACACTACTTGTAATTAAGAAATTAATAATGATATAATTATATTCATGTACTGCAACACAGTAGTACACGCTGTACAATGTCTGTTGATTCTGTATGTGTAGGGCTGTTTCACCTTTCCTCATGTGACCTTGCTGGTGGTACTGTTCTATGTTCCTGACTTGTAAACCGGAGGTTGTGTGTTCAAATCCAGCTGGCGATCTGACTTTTCTTTTAACAAACATTTCTTTGAAAAAATAGAATAGCAATATTATGGACAATTAATTGACAATAAATATAGAAAAGCACATATTAAATTTGGGAAATAATTTTAATATGTAAATAGTTCCCTGGTTCTGCACCCCTGGGTGTTTCTCTCTCTCTTGCTCGTTCGCCCTCCCCCCCTCCTCTCTCTCTCTCCCTCTCCCTCTCTCTCACTCTCCCCCCCTCTCTCTCAATTCAATTCAATTCAAGGTGCTTTATTAGCAGGGTTCGTCGTGTGTCTCTCTCTGGTCGGGGCGCGGGAGAGCTTGCTGGCAGGTGGTAACGGAGAAGAAAATAAAGGCAGCTTTAAACTCGGCCTTTATTTTGTTACTTTGTTACTTCATCGACAAAAAGTAACACCCACCACAGCATTTCGTTGATCTAACTAACAAGGATGGGACAATAGCTACCCAATATGATAAAGGAATAACTTACTTTTTTGTTTATTTCTTTAGCACATTTATTTAAACATTTCCATCGATTGTACAAGCACTGAAAAACTGTTAAATCCCTAGTTTGTCGGGCATTTTCTTTTACTATAACAGATATAAAAACTCCCTTGCTTTTAACAGATCATCTCATAATTTCTAACAACGAAAATTATTTAAACTGCGACATTTTTATCATTCAACGAGAGCTCAAAATATCACAAGGATCCTCAAGAGATCAACAAAGACAACAGAAAAAGATATGTGTATAAGATACTGTCCATGGGAGTCCAAGCTTTATCTACGCTAAGAAGTAGTCTTTAAAATTTCTTCATTACACAGTGAAGTCAAAATTCCGGGATGTGCCTATATTAGTACGCTGGGAAAACGTTCCGAGGTCAAATTCTTCTAGCACGGGGGTACCTTTAAAGCGGAGACAACGGCACCAAAAGTTTTTGGCATGCATAAAAAACAGCAATTCTGTCAGTGAGCCCTAAATGAATTAATAGCAAACATAGTTTCATGGAGGGCTTCTCAGATAGTTGGGCATTCAGGTAGATTGCCAGGTGAAAGGATTTTTAAATATATTTTGTTAAAGCAAGTTAGTTTTTCCCCAATACATAAAAGACATTTTTCCAAGAAAGTTAACCTTTGTCACTAATGAAACCACTAAATAAAGACATAAATCTAGAAATCTTAAGATTTTTTTTATTCAATGTTGGTAGCAGGATGAACTGTCAGGTTGAGCTAATTGTATGTTTTGTCGCTGAGTTGCTGCAAGATGTTAACAGTGAAAAAAGGTATTTAGAAATCAGTTATTTCAAGAAGAAAATTTTCAGAATAATTGCAAATCTAGCAGGATAGAGAAAGCACAGAAAATAGGCAGTTAGATTGATCAGATTAGTATGAAAAGCCATTTAGAAAAGAGGGAATGAGAAGAGTGACAAACTAATATACTTTAGATCTTTTTTTTCTGAACCAGGGCAAATCTGATCATGTTTCTCTATAACAATAATAAAAACTTTATTTTATATATCACCTTTAAAAGTTGCATCTCAAAGCAATACAGTAGATGTAAAAACAGTTAAAGGACCACAGATTACAAAGTAAATACATATAAGGAAGACAAGCAGTTAGAGGTGCTACCAAAATTAGAAAATGAAGCAGATACAGACACTAAGTCTTCTGAAAAGAAAGGTTTTGAGGTTAGATTTAAATGCACTCAGGGTACGTGACTGATATCACTAGGGATACAAATCGAGAGCTCTGGGGTGCAGCTAGAAAAGGTCCTGTCACCCACAGAATGTAGATGTTCTTGAGGACAGCTAGAAGACCAGAGTCAGACGGACAAAGGTGGGGATTAGACAGATAATAAGCCATAGATAGATACTTTATTGATCCCGTGAGGGAAATTGCAGTGCAACAGCAGCTTAACACAGACAACACAGTGTAACGAATGATACAATAATAATAATACAATACATACAATACAATCAGTAGAACGGGTTCCTCGCAGTCCAGAACACACAAAGAACAGAACAAAATCAGAACAGAACAGTACACAAAAAAGTCTTATTGCACAATATGACTATAAATAAATATAAATGTATTGCACAGATCCCTGGCATTTATTGCACAAAAACGGTTTAAAATGGGAAAAGAAAAAGAATAGATGCATCAGTTAATGTTCAGTCCAGAAACAGGTCACTGTCAATGTTGCCTCTGCCCAGATGCAAGGTGGATGCATTGTACAATCTTATGGCAGAAGGCAAGAATGACCTCCTGTAGCGCTCCCTGTCGCACCGTGGATGAATCATTCTATTGCTGAACGTGCTCTTTATTTCTACAAGCATGTCATAGAGGGGATGGGAGACGTTGTCCATGATGGCCTCTAGTTTGGACACCATTCTCCTCTCAGCCACTACCTCCAGGGGGTCCAGGCCAGACCCAATGACAGAGCTTGCTCTCCTGATGAGCTTGTCCAGCCTGTTGGAATCCACTGCTCTAATCCCAGAGCCCCAGCATACCACCGCATAGACGATGACGCTCTCCACCACTGACTGATAGAACATATGTAGCATTTTACTACACACATTGAAGGACCTGAGCCTCCTCAAGAAGTAAAGTCGGCTCTGACCCTTCTGGAAATAGCCTCGATGTTCTTAGACCATTCCAGTCTATCGTCGATGTGCACTCCCAGGTACTTGTAAGAGTCCACCATCTCCACGCCACTCCCACTGATGTAGACAGGAGAAGGTTGGACCCTCTTCCTCCTGAAGTCTATCACCAACTCCTTAGTCTTTGCTACATTCAATTCCAGGTGATTCTCCCCACACCACTCCACAAAGCTGCTGACCAGTCCTCTGTACTCTTCCTAATGCCCACCCTTGATACATCCCACAATTGCAGAGTCATCTGAGAACTTCTGCAGGTGGCATGACTTTGAGTTGTATTTAAAGTCTGAGGTATAGAGGGTGAAGAGGAACGTAGAAAGAACCGTACCCTGAGGAGCCCCTGTGTTACTTACTACCTGTTCAGACACACAGTTTTGAAGTCTCACAGATTGTGGTCTGCCTGTCAGGTAGTCAGTGATCCACGAGATCATTGAGGCATTGACTTGCATCTCCTCCAGCTTCCTCCTTAGAAGTAAGGGCTGGATGGTATTGAAGGCACTGGAGAAGTCAAAAAACACAATCCTTATGGTGTTGCCAGCCTTGTCCAGGTGTGAGTAGGCCCTTTGCAGCATGTAGATGATTGCATCTTCCACACCAACACTGGGCTGGTTGGCGAACTGTAGGATGTCCAGTGATGAGCTAACCAGGGGTCTCAGGTGGGATAAGACCAGCCTCTCCAGTGTCTTCATGACGTAAGAAGTCAGTGCAACTGGTCTGTAGTCATAGAGGACAGAGAGGCGCCCTTTCTTTGGTACCAGGACCAGGCATGATGTCTTCCAGAGCACAGGGACTTTCTCCAAGCACAGGCTCAGGTTGAACAGTCGCTGGAGCACTCCACTCAGCTGATCAGCACAAGCCCTCAGAACTCTGGGACAGATGTCGTCTGGTCCTGTGGCCTTACCCTGGTGCAGCCTCTTCAGCTCCCTCTTCACATGGTCAGCCGTGATGGTCAGCCTGGCCTGGGGGATGGTGCTCATAGCGCTTTCAGTGCTGCAGGTGTTAATGGCGGAGGTGTTGGAGAGTGGCAGCTGTAGGGGATGGGGCGGTGAGTAGCTCTCGGGGGTTGTAGCTGTAGGCGGCCATGTTTGTGGGCGGATGGAGGAGGTTAGGGAGCGTGTGGCTGTGGGGGGATGGGTGTCGAGCCACAAAGGACCCTGAATCAAACCTGTAAAAAAACTGGTTCAACTCGTTGGCCATCTCCAGGTTCCCCTCCATTGCACCCCCAGCCTGTTTGAAGCCAGTGATCTACAGTAGGTACTGAATGAGGATGAGGATTTTGAAGTTGACTCGAAACATGACAGGAAGCCAGTGCAAGGACTTGAAGACAGGTGTAATGCATCCCTGTTAGGATTTTCGTTGTCATATTCTGAACATATTGAAAATTGCTCTGTGTGGATTTAATTTCCCCAGTGAACAGGATGTGCATTTATTAATTCTAGAAAAAAAAGCCTTTCTTGATTTCTCTAGTTCTTAGTTTCTCTAGTTCCCTTTAAAATAAATTATTATTCCACAATGCAGAGTATTACATGGCCAGTATTTACATATGATATTTGTGATTTAAAGAAATTAACACAAGCAGCTTTTGGGGATTTAAGTGTTGGCTGAGTTATTGCAGGATAAAAGACTAGAGATGTTGGTAAGAAAAATATAATTTTGGGAAAGTTGAGGAATACACTGATAACAAGAACACTTCCTAATGGGGTTAGGCATACTTTTGATGAAGATGATAAAGTTAACAGACTATATTTTTACATAGATACTGAAATGAGGATTGGATTTTAGATTTTGTGTAGTTGCTAGCATTGAACTGTGTGTTGGATGCACATTAATTGAAGGAATGGGGCCATTTCATAGTGGACACAAGGCAGAATACACCCTGGACATAGCGCCAGTCCATCACAGGACAGACAAACACAAACACACACACACCAGGGCCAGTTTTCCCATAAACCAATTAACTTACCAGTATGTTTTGGAGTGCGAGAGGGAGTCATATCACACATATGGAGAAAAACCATGTAACCCAAAGAGAACATGCAAACCCCACACACACAGGACGGCAGTAATTGAACCTAGGACCCCAGTGCTGCAAGATAGCAATGCTAACCACTTAACCACTATTAGAAATGGATGGATATTTTAGTTATCTTTCTAGTTCACAGGTTTGCATGCATAATTTACTTTTGAAAGCCACTGAGACATCAGGTACTACTGTTGTATTTATGAAAAAGAAACAAAACAAAAAGCATACTAACAACTGTGCCATCCTACTCCTTGGTTAATACATTGTATTATTTATAAACAGTTAACATTGTTAGCAAAATATTTTGAATTATATTTAACCCTATTTTTTCTTTAGTTTTGTATTTAACTTATTATATGATAGTCAGATTTAATGTATATTTGAACAATGAAAATATATTTTTACAAGATGCGGGGGAAAGTGCAACAACTTATTACAGTGCTCAATTTAATATTATTTATTACTAATAGTCTATACTAACACCTAACTTTCTAAATTACAGATGCAGCCATTCAAAATGGGTGAGGTATTTCACGGCATACCGCGACACGCCCACCGGGGTATCACGCGGTTTCCCGTGTGTCACGTGACTAGCTATCCGGCGTCGCTTTGTAAAACCGCCAGGGGGAGCTTAACTTCTCATGTACAGCATTCGAGCCTTTAATTTTGAACTGTGTATTACAGCATGTTAATCATCAGTCATTCAAATGTTGGTATATTTTATGAAAGCAAGATTGCTCAGTTGGACAAAAGTACACAACCTACCTTTATCAGAAATATTTATGCATCAAAGCCTTTAGTGAAGATATTACTAATAGTATTAATAATGGATGACTTTGGACAAGCTGTATACTCAAAGTATAATTTCTTTAGCACATTTGTACAAGCACTTGGAATCTGTCCAAGCCATACTTTGTCAGGCATTTTGTTTTACTTCAACGGGGCATAACAACTCCCTTGCTTTTAACAGGGCGTTTCATAATTTCTAGCTACGAGAATGATTTAAAATGCGACACCTATCATTCAACTAGAGCTTAAAATATCACAAGGAAAAATACATTCCATTTCTCCCTAAACATTGTAAGCTTCGAAGTCTTTAACTAACGTGATACCGGATACGTCAACAAGCATACTTTTAGAATTTGATTAAAAGGGAATATAATATGGAATCACGTATCTCAAGAATTTAATAACGGTATGATTATATCCGTGTACTGCGGCAGAACTGTGTAGGGCTGTTTCGCCTACCTGATCATGCGAGCTGTATTGTAGCCTACTGGTCTAGGTGCGTGACTACCAACCGGCAGGTTGTGTGTTCGAATCCAGCTGGTGCTGGACTTTTCATTTTTATTTATTTATTTTTTAATCGCGTAACATAAACATATTACCGTATGCAAACTGTACTGTATACAGTATGTATATGTATATTTAATGTCTTAACTGTGCCCGTTTAATTGAATTAAAAAAAAAATTTAACACGAACATTAAGCTGTTTACATCTTCCGCCTGAGAACAGTCACCCGTTGCTACCCAACGCAGAATGGTGATTGGCTGACACCATCTGACACCCCTCTGATTGGAGAAAAAAGACGTGCTGGTTTGCTATACCAGGAAGAGGATTTCTTTCTATTCAAAACGTGTATTTTAAAAGTTTAAGAAGTAAAAACCTTACAGCGTACACAGATTTCTAAACTGATCAGGATCGTTATCTTTGTCTTATGCATAATAATGTTCACCGCTCTGTTTATTAATAATAAACTTTATTTTATATAGCGTTTTAAACGAATAAGTAATTAGATTGCTCATAAACCTAATCACTTGCTTTTTCTTTTTATTTAGGCTCAGATTTCAACTATAGATCGTATTATTAATAACCATAATAACAACCAACCAACAAAAACAACCATATAAACATAATGGTGGTGCTGGACCTTCCAGTTTTATTTATTTATTTTTTAATCGCGTAACATAAACATATTACCGTATGCAAACTGTACTGTATACAATATGTATATGTATATTTAATGTCTTAACTGTGCCCGTTTAAGTATTGAATATTCATATCTAATTTTACCACTGAAGGGAAATCTTAACATAAACATACAGTATATGGCTGGTCTCGGTACTTTAAAGAAAAAAATACACACCAGTATTCCATTTCTCCCTAAACATTGTAAGCTTCGAATGAAACCACAAAATAAAGACATAAATATAGAAATCTTAAGATTTGTTTTATTTAATGTTGGTAGCAGGATGAACTGTCAGAGTGTATATTTTGTCGCAAAGGTGCTACAAGATGTTAACAGTGAAAAAGGTATTTAGAAATGAGTTATTTCAAGATGAAAAAGAAAACATACACGAAACATGGTTTCATTACGACCAGAATCGGTCTTGAGATATTTTTAACTTGATTTACAGTATTTGAGAGGTATGTTTTAACACCGATACTACAGTGCTTAAGTACTGCTCACGTATATGTTTCTAGGTTTATATTATGCATTTCATACGGTCAAATTACTTTTGAGCAACTAATAAGAAGCGCGAAACGGTATGCGTTTTAGTTTCGTTTTGTGCTGGGACTCTGCTTTTAACAATGTCGCCGTGGATTGATTAGAGATATCAAGTACATACAAGTCATTTTTTAAATGTTGTAGTTCGTCTTGTAAAAATGTTATGAGTACATCATCTATCAACAATTACACAGGTTCTGTTTCCATATTGCGGATTTTGGTTACGTAATATTATTTTCTAGATTTCACGTTGTGAATATATGATTTGGGCAAACAGAGCCGCAAAGAAGTACATTATGGGTTGTTTTTTTTTTTTTTTTGCAGTTTTATCTAGAACAAGCGATGCTTAAACCTTTGTCTGATTCTTGTGAAACTATCCACACGACAGTTACAGTACTTGGAGTTGACTTCAGTGATGTCACTGATGGGATGTTTCTAAAAATCCATCCTCTGTAAAAAGTCTTCTCTAGTTGTCCTGCATATGTATTCGCTAAAGAAGCTGTGTGTTCTGAGCCTGGATCTCTACATTTCTGTATGAACCAGCTTAGAGGGCTAAAGACAGCTTGTGTTTAAATTGAGTGTAAGGTAATTAATGCTTCTAAAGTTATGGTCAGCATTTATTATTGTACTGTGCTGTAAACGTGTTCTGTGCCTAGTCACATTATTTTATAGCGTTTTTATAGCGTTATCAAATCTGGTGGCGCTGTGTGTTAGTTTCCTGACTCCCATGTCACATGGTCTGTGATTGAATCCCATGGAACTATAACTTTATTTTTTAACAAACATTTCTTTGAAAAAATGAAACGTTTCCCTTGGTCAGAGATTAAATAAAACCTCACTCGCACCAAACAAATTTATATTTCTAAATATCCCAACATGATCGAATTTAAGTCTTTTTAATAACAATGAATAGTCACCTATGCGTTACAAAATAAACATTTATATTGATTAGAATCGTGTTTTGATTTAAATCGTAAACGCGTGTTTAAATATATGTGTTTAAAGGCGATATACTGTATAAAAGCGCTGATTCTTATGGAGTGTGTTCCGCCGGGGATTCAAAAAATTTATTTTTTTAATCGCGTATCTAAGGAAAATTGCAGTATAACTTTGTTCATGCACAAACAGTGGCACGTTACATTATAATTTGGGTGTCTCCTCTTGCCAGAAAAATCTAAATTGCATTTTGAGTGCGGTTTTTGACTTTTTCTAAATTGCAACCCATAAATAAAGCTGATAGAGCTTAGACTAACTGTATTCTAAACTATTAATTCATTTAGGGCTAAAATACGTTCATTGTCTTCCAATCGAGTTGAGTTGACATTGGAAGCTTGCCACTCCCAGACTGTTAAACCAACGCATTAGCATGATAAAGCGATTCCATTGAGGAGCCCAGCTACCAGTTAACACTATACTTCCTACTTTGAAAATACCTGTGAATCCGGTTTAATTCGTCACAGCCAGCACTCCGGCAGAGAGGGGGTTGTACTCGTAAAGTAGAAGCAGGCGAGATTTCCAGCGAAAGACACCTCCTCCCCCCCCCCTCAAAAACCCAGTAAGCAGTAATGCTTTATATTGATCCCATTCTTTTCTCTTCCTGTTGTGTGAAACTCATCAGCAGGTCTTTTTTTCCCAATCAGAGGCTCTGAAAAATAGCATACCGCACACTGTGCTCCGTCAGAGAGGGGCGCGGCACCGAGAGAGGGAGGAGGCGCGGAGCTCAGCAGTACAGAACGAACGTTCTGCTGCCTGGAGCGCTTATGGCAGCGATCGCGTCTGCATTTATAACTTAGTTTTTAAAATTAATCAAGCAATATGAAGCATCTCTTTTTACTTTTAAGTCACTTAATTATCATTAAGCACAGCTTTCTCACCACTTAGACTACTTTTTGATACCATCCTTAGTCAAACCAGAAACGTGTTGTTCTGTCTAATGACATTACAAGTGGAAAGATTACAGATTTTAATCGTCTTTAATTTTGTTACGTTTGTAGCGGCAAGGCTTAATAATAATGCAGAATTAAGTGTTTCTGAGCTTCCCAAATGAGGCCCCATTTCTCTGTTCATCTCTGTGGTGCAGCCACAGAGAAACCATTCATGCAAGATGTTTTCTTTTGATAAGGACAGCTCCCAAAGGGGGATGCACTTAGCTAAGCCTGGCTATCATGATCAATGGTCATCCATTGGCGCCTATCTGTCTAGGGAGTGCGAGTTGGACATCTGGATTGCATTCCTAAGTGTCAGGACTAAGTGACCCATATCTCACCTTGATCAACCAATCAGGGACTGGTAGGGCCGAGTAACCCACGTGGGACTCTGATGCCCATGGAACTTTCAGCCAATCAATGAGCTGAAGTTCCTCCAGGTAAAAACAGGCAACACAGAGAGCCTGAGAGTTTCAGATTCAGATTCAGACAAGATTCAGAACGGATTCTGGAGAGGATTCTGTGGACTGTTCTAAAGGGAATTCAAAGGAGAATTCCAGGGCAGGACGGCCCAGGAGCAGAAGGCTCCCAAGGGCAGGACATCCTCGCAGCGTGCCTCCTGACCATCCTGAGACTCAGCCCGGACAACCACGGAACAGCCAGTGTGTCCGAGTGCCAGAACTTTCCTTTGTTCTAAGAGTCTAGAGTGGAGGTTGCCAGAGAGTAACCAGCAGCAGGCCTCGTGAACAGGTCGGAACTGTGGACAGCTGAATCACTATTCAGAACTAGCTCTTCATTAGGAACGAACCGGTCCTCTTCCTGACTTGCTGGGACCCACAGTCATCTTTTCTCCTGTGCACAAACTTTGCTAGTTAAAGCCAACACTAACTAGCCGGTCAGTGAGCATCAGCAGCGCACCGTCGCAAGCCGCACAGCACAGCCTGGCACCGAGCCAGAGAGCGCGGATTGGACAGCAACAGCCTGCAACTGTTTCTTTGTGCCCGCAGGAGATCTGAATCCCCAAAGATTGGATGAGTATTCAACTTCAATGCATTACAGCTCAAGAATTCAATTGTTATCCCAACCAGTTGATATCAATTTAATTCCTAAGAGTTATGTACTTGTTTCGAGTATCTAATGTAGATGTTATAACCAAGTTCATTTATGAAACGGTCTTAATGAATGATATACTGAACGTATGTCCTCTTGATATATGTAACACTTCGTAACTGATTGAATATATATATTTTGTATTCTGATAACCCTCTCGATAAGATCTGTTAGTTTAAGGCATATTCTATGTATTAATAAATGTATCCTCGTGTATTAGTACCCGTGTGTGTGCGTTGTTTGAGTTATGTCGCATGGTTGGACTCTAAAGCCATCAAAAGAATCAACTTTGTGATTTACTGCTACAATTAATAATTGTCTCAGTAAATGCCCAAACCCTACAGAACTGGTGCCTTCAGAGAGCCACTAACATTACATATTTGGCGTCCCTGAACGAATATGAATCACTACACGTTATACATTTTAGAAACGTTTCATCCATACAAACACCACAAAATTATTTTCGATTGTATTTCTGAATAGTATGTTACACTTAGTTCACTGTTTTAAATACATCTAATTAAGAAAGTTAGGCGTTAGCATAAACTATTAGCAATCAATAATATTAAATTTAGCACTGTAATAAGTTGTTGCACTTTCCCCCGCATCTTGTAAAAATATATTTTCATTGTTCAAATATACATTACGTCTGACTATCATATAATAAGTTAAATACAAAACTAAAGAAAAAATAGGGTTAAATATAATTCAAAATATTTTGCTAACAATGTTAACTGTTTATGAATAATAAAATGTCTTAACTAAGGAGTAGGATGGCATAGTTGTTAGTATGTTTTTTGTTTTGTTTCTTTTTCATAAATACAACGGTAGTACCTGATGTCTCAGTGGCTTTCAAAATTAAATTATGCATGCAAACCTGTGAACTAGAAAGATAACTAAGATATCCATCTATTTATAATGGTGGCAAAGTGGTTAGCATTGCTATCTTGCAGCACTGGGGTCCTAGGTTCAATTCCTGCCATCCTGTGTGTGTGGGGTTTACATGTTCTCTCTGGGTTACATGGTTTTTCTCCATATGTGTGATATGACTCCCTCTCGCACTCCAAAACATACTGGTAAGTTAATTGGTTTATGGGAAAACTGGCCCTGGTGTGTGTGTGTTTGTGTCTGTCTGTCCTGTGATGGACTGGCGCTATGTCCAGGGTGTATTCTGCCTTGTGTCCATTGCTTACTGGGATAGGCTCCAAATCCTCTGTACTGGATAAAGAGATTGGAAATGGATGGAAGTAAAGGCACTGTGTGGATGGAACTATACACAGTGTTAGAAACCCACTATGAAAGGGCAGCATCTCACTGAGAATAAAATATTTTATAGTGCTGGCTTAAGGAAACAGCCTTTCCACCTCTCTTGCACATCAGTATCCATACCTAGTTATTTAAACAAATTGCCTCTAATTATAAACATCTTAATATGCTGGCTCTGTGGATCCGCATCAGCTATGTTTGCCCATTCTTTCAATTCATGTGCATCCAACACACAGTTCAATGCCAGCAACTACACATAATCTAAAATACAATCCTTATTTCAGTATCTATGTAAACATATAGTCTGTTAACTTCATCATCTTCATCAAAAGTATGCCTAACCCCATTAGGAAGTGTTCTTGTTATAAGTGTTGTAGTGTTTCATAGCCGTTCAGGGACGCCAAATATGTAACGTTGCCATAGCCAAAATGTAATGTAGTGGCTCTCTGAAGGTACCAGTTCTGTAGGGTTTGGGCATTTACTGAGACAATTATTAATTGTAGCAGTAAATCACAAAGTTGATTCTTTTGATGGCTTTAGAGTCCAACCATGCAACATAACTCAAACAACGCACACACACAGGTACTAATACACGAGGATACATTTATTAATACATAGAATATGCATATAAACCTAACAGATCTTATCGAGAGGGTTATCAGAATACAAAAGGTATATATTCAGTCAGTTACAAAGAGTTACACATATCAAGAGGACATACGTTCAGTATATCATTCATTTAGACCGTTTCGTAAAGTGAACTTGGTCTTCCTGCGGGCACAAAGAAACAGTTGCAGGCTTGTTGTTGTCCAATCCGCGCTCTCTGGCTCGGTGCCAGGCTGTGCTGTGCGGCTTGCGACGTTGCGCTGCTGATGCTCACTGTTGGCTTTAACTAGCAAAGTTTGTGCACAGGAGAAAAGATGACTGTGGGTCCCAGCAAGTCAGGAAGAGGACCGGTTCGTTCCTGATGAAGAGCTAGTTATGAATAGTGATTCAGCTGTCCACAGTTCCGACCTGTTCACGAGGCCTGCTGCTGGTTACTCTCTGGCAACCTCCACTCTAGACTCTTAGAACAAAGGAAAGTTCTGGCACTTGGACACACTGGCCGTTCCGTGGTTGTCCGGGCTGAGTCTCAGGATGGTCAGGAGGCGCGCTGCGAGAATGTCCTGCCCTTGGGAGCCTTCTGCTCCTGGGCCGTCCTGCCCTGGAATTCTCCTTTGAATTCCCTTTAGAATAGTCCACAGAATCCTCTCCAGAATCTTACTGAATCCCTTCTGAATCTCTGAATCTCTTCTGAATCTCCCAGGCTCTCTGTGTTGCCTGTTTTTACCTGGAGGAACTTCAGCTCGTTGATTGGCTGAAAGTTCCATGGGCATCAGAGTCCCACGTGGGTTACTCGGCCCTACCAGTCCCTGATTGGTTGATCAAGGTGAGATATGAGTCACTTACTTCTGACACTTAGTAATGCAGTCCAGATGTCCAACTGGCACTCCCTAGACAGATAGGCGCCAATGGATGACCATTGATCATGATAGCCAGGCTTAGCTAAGTGCATCCCCCTTTGGGAGCTGTCTTTTATCAAAGGAACCCTAAATCAGCCTGCATGGTTAGTTTCTCTGTGGCTGCACCACAGAGATGAACAGAGATGGGGCCTCTTTGGGAAAGCTCAGAAACACTTAATTCTGCCTTATTATTAAGCCTCGCCGCTACATATCCCCCCTTTTTGAAGGTCACGAGGTCCTGAGGCGTTGTTGCCTTCAAAACAAAACAGAGTTAAGTGATGTCCCTTGCCATTAGAACATTAATCTTAAATGTCCACATTACTCCTCGAGAATTCATACCGGAACCAGCATTGGATACAAACAGGATGAATAACATCTGGAGTATGTATAAACACGGTAGGAGACATTATCTAAGTCTAGGAATTACACATCAGGAAGTTCACTGTCAATATCTGATACCTCTGTAGTAGATATTTGGGGAGAAGTCACTTCCTTTCTTTTGACATGCTACCTTTGACTCATTCATGCTACCTGGAGTACATCTTGATGTGAGAGTACATCATTCAGAGTACACTGTCAGTCATGATCCAGCTACCTGGCAGTAGTGTTACAATAACAACAGTTCCTGTTTCCAGCCCCCCGATAAACCACAAAACCTGTGTTGGGTATCTGCTAGGGTGGTTTGGAGGTTTGTTCCATTAACGCAAACTCAACTACCTGTACCTCTTCAGGGCTTACTGTTTCTTGGATTTCTATCCAATTCAATAGTGTGGCACCTGAAGGCATCCAAGACCTCAAGTTTGGTCTTATATTGTCTGGTTCCAGACCGTACAGTGTTAAGTTCAAGAGCACTGTGGCCTCCTCGGGAATTTGCAGGAAAACTGTTTGATTAGGTAGCTGCATTGCGGTAGCTGTATCATGCCTGTCACAAGTCATGGTGACAGTTAAATGTGGTGTGCTGACCAGCCATTTACTTCCCACCTGCTCTTCATGGGGTTCATTACCCTCCCTCTGCTCGTTAGTAGCTTTACACCCTTCATTGGTGAATCGTTTAGACACAGCCAATGGATAGCTTTGGTAGCCATACCCATCTCAAGATTTGGAACCGAATTCAATCTTGGATTGCCTTCTGGGTGAGCTATGAGCGATGGGGTTAATGTCACATACTCCTCTACTGAGAAGAGTGGAATCAAGTGGGTTGGGATTTGTGCCATGGTTAGACTGGCTACAGTGGCACTAAACTCCCTTAACAGGTCTTATGTCAACATTCTAACCTGTTGCACACAAGCATAAACCCACTGTATAACACCAACAATCATGTCCACTGGTTGGGGAATAAGGTTTAACCCTGTTGCATAGGAAGTTGCCTGTAGGGTTTTCCCTAAGCTTTCCAACTTTTGCTGCTGTCGATACAGTCTGTCACTACCCTCTGGCCTTTCTGACACCTGCTTTCTTGGGGCAGTCAGGGTGTGAGTGCCAGTAGCACACAAACCTACCAGAAAAATCAAACGTGCAACAGTGGCGGCAGCAATCAGTCCTCCCAAAAGTCTTTTCGGGTGGCTGATCCTAGTCATCTCCTTCTGACTGACTGTTGCCTTTATAAGCTGGCGCAGCGTGTACATGGTGTCTTTCTCAGTATGCCCTGTGGCATCTTGGGCACCAACATCCTGGAAGTCTGGGGAGATCTGACGCAGCTGCTGATGCTGCTCCTCCTTTTCCAGGGCATCTGCTTTTTCGATTTGTTCATGCCTGTGCTCTAGGAACCCTGCAGGGGGCGGTGCAGCGGTGGAGCATGCCTGACCCTCGGCTGAGTGGTCATCTGGAGCACCTGAGTGATCTGGGATTGTTACCCCATTCTCACTGTTCAGGTCCACCCTGCACACTTCCTGATTGAGGAATCCCTCTATCGGCATGTTTACAATCGTTCGCTGGGGGTAGGTGTAGGACACCTGCTCGCTCCCCCCTTCCCTCGCTAGGGGTTCAGGGAGCTGCCCCGGCAGTGGGATAGCTAGTTCACTGTCTTTGAACTTACTATCACTCACCAGGCCCATGTCAGTGCAGGCGGGGATTCTGACACCCCTCTTTGCGATGTCCTGCACTGGCAGGCGGGTGACTTGACCATCCAGCTCCAGTCTGGCTGAACCACTGTTGGTCAGACTCAGACTGACAGACTGAGCTGGTGGCTGTAAGAAAACCGGCTCGGCTTTCATTCCCTGTCAATTCTGGGGGACTGGGTGTGTTGGCAACTTTGCCGTTGAGGCAGGAACAATCAGGTCAGTCTCACTCACTACCTGGTAGTTGTGAGAAATAATGTTACCTGACTGCACGTTCCCTGGGTCGCAGCAGAGGGAATCGGCATCTGGGATCAGGTGTGTCCACAGCGCAGTAGTCTCAGCGTCCAGCTGGACCTCCTGTCTAACCTGTGAATGTTGCACCAGGGGCAACTGGCGGTTGCCCTGTGACAGCTGCTCAAGCAGATCCTCACTAATAGAGGACCTCTCAGGCCTAAGGGTGAGGGCTACATCACCAACCTGCTCTCCTGCCATCTGGATCCCTTCCACCACTGCAGGGTGGTGTTCCTGACCCCTCTTGGGTGCCGGGGTGCACAGGGAAAGCTCCTTTTCATCGCCAGGTGGGGAGATCTGCTCCTCTTTAGGGATGTAAAAGGTGTGTGCTTTACCTGGTGGATCAGGCGGCTGCTTGGAGCACCGCTCCTGTGGCATGAAGACTGTTGGGACCTTGGCCGGGACACGACTTCCCTGTATATCCGGGGAACAAGGAAATATTTTTATTTCTTGTCCAGAGGGAACAGAAGGAATCTTCACATAGGCTTCTGTGTTCGGTGGGCACTGTGTGAGCACAGTCTGCCTCTTGGCCCCCCTTTCCTTCTGTACAGAAGGCTTCGGAGCCTTGACCTGTTTCCACACTTTGCCTTTCTGGTGATCCACCAACGGTTCCTCTCTGAGTCGCATGCCCTTTTCTTTTTCTACCCGTTTGAGCTTGCCGTGTGGCATCAAACACCTTTCAACCTCAGTGTCAATCAGTGTCTCACTGTGTAAGACATCTCCCATGGCAGCCTTGAGGTAAAAGCTTCCTGCTTTTCCTCTCTGTTTTACTGCCTGCTCTGTGACTTCAGGGGTGGAGTCAGCACTCGCTTGGGAGTGGCTGACCTCATCCAGGCAGGAACCCTTCCGTTCAATCAGATAGACTGAGGGAGGGAGAGGGGGCGGGTCTCCGCCTCCTCCAGTGGAGAGTATCAGCTCATTCACGCTTCCAGCAGCCTTGGGGAGCGGTTGTCCCTGTCCTAATAAAGCTTGTTCAAGCCTGGCCAGGCGGACGGCTACTGAACCCTTTTGTTCAACTTTTTCTAGCCCTTTCCCTCCCCCGGTGTTCTCATGGCACTTAGGACGCTGGGTGCGGTCCTGTGTGAGTGCTTTGGAACGGGGCTCAGCCAGCTCAGGAGCCTGTGCTCCTTCGAGCAGGGGGGAATTAACCCTGCTGGCTCTGACGGCGAACACAGTCGCTTTAACAGCTTTTTGCTCAGAGCGACTTTGGACATCATACTCCCAGGCTTTCTGCACGAATCTCTTAATATCAGTCATTTTCATGGTCTGTGCATCTGTATGCATTAAGATCATCTTTCTGACTGATGGGTGGAGATTTGCAATGAATAAACCCTTGAAATGTGTGTTCTCTTCGCAACCCTCATCATTTCGCCCTGCAAAATAAGTTAGTCTAAGTCTCTCGTAATATTCGCGAGGGGACTCTGCTCTCTCGTGCTTAATGTTAAGAGCGGCGGCTATCGCAGCAGTCGGGTCAATAAACGCACTGTATTCTTCGATAAGTGCTTGACAAAGCTGCTCAAAATCATTACAGACTTCTTTCATCTGCCTAGCCATCCACTCATGTACAGCTCTGCTGTTAGTTTTCCTGACCAGAAACACTTTCTCCTGTTCTGTGGCGTTTGGCAGGTACTGCAGGTTATACCTGAGGTCTTGAATATAACTCTCGATATTATTCTCTGACACTGCGGTGTCAAATCTCTCTATGTCCTTCGCTAGCTCTCTCAGAGAATGGAGGTTTATTCTCCTAGCTTCTCCGCTGACGGAGATATGACAGAGATCGTGGTCAGACTTGTCGCTGCTAGAGAGAGTGCTTAATAGCGACTCAGTTCAGACATTTTAGCAACCATCGTTAAACTTAAAGAGTATTACTTTTAAGTACGAAATCACAGTTTTACCACAGAAAACCACAAGATCAAGTATGCAATCAACCCGGTAGATTGCAAAAGATCACAAAACAATCAAGCACCGCTTAAAAAGCAAGGGGAACTTTTTTCCTTTCGGCTTTCAGCACACTGTATTGTCGTGTATGAAACCCGCGGCGTTTTATATTGAATTATTCCGCTTGGTTGACTCATTTCAGTCTTGCCACGTCCGTGCCAGGGACACCAAATATGTAGGAAAACCGGCTCAGGGACGCCAAATATGTAATGTTGGCATAGCCAAATCAAATGTAGTGGCTCTCTGAAGGCACCAGTTCTGTAGGGTTTGGGCATTTACTGAGACAATTATTAATTGTAGCAGTAAATCACAAAGTTGATTCTTTTGATGGCTTTAGAATCCAACCATGCGACATAACTCAAACAACGCACACACACAGGTACTAATACACGAGGATACATTTATTAATACATAGAATATGCATATAAACCTAACAGATCTTATCGAGAGGGTTATCAGAATACAAAAGGTATATATTCAGTCAGTTACAAAGAGTTACACATATCAAGAGGACATACGTTCAGTATATCATTCATTTAGACCGTTTCGTAAAGTGAACTTGGTTACAACTTCTACATTAGATACTCAAAACAAGTACATAACTCTTAGGAATTAAATTGATATCAACTGGTTGGGATAACAATTGAATTCTCGAGCTGTAATGCATTGAAGTTGAATACTCATCCAATTTCTGGGGATTCAGATCTTCCTGCGGGCACAAAGAAACAGTTGCAGGCTTGTTGTTGTCCAATCCGCGCTCTCTGGCTCGGTGCCAGGCTGTGCTGTGCGGCTTGCGACGGTGCGCTGCTGATGCTCACTGTTGGCTTTAACTAGCAAAGTTTGTTCACAGGAGAAAAGATGACTGTGGGTCCCAGCAAGTCAGGAAGAGGACCGTTTCGTTCCTGATGAAGAGCTAGTTCTGAATAGTGATTCAGCTGTCCACAGTTCCGACCTGTTCACGAGGCCTGCTGCTGGTTACTCTCTGGCAACCTCCACTCTAGACTCTTAGAACAAAGGAAAGTTCTGGCACTTGGACACACTGGCCGTTCCGTGGTTGTCCGGGCTGAGTCTCAGGATGGTCAGGAGGCGCGCTGCGAGAATGTCCTGCCCTTGGGAGCCTTCTGCTCCTGGGCCGTCCTGCCCTGGAATTCTCCTTTGAATTCCCTTTAGAACAGTCCACAGAATCCTCTCCAGAATCTTACTGAATCCCTTCTGAATCTCTGAATCTCTTCTGAATCTCCCAGGCTCTCTGTGTTGCCTGTTTTTACCTGGAGGAACTTCAGCTCGTTGATTGGCTGAAAGTTCCATGGGCATCAGAGTCCCACGTGGGTTACTCGGCCCTACCAGTCCCTGATTGGTTGATCAAGGTGAGATATGAGTCACTTACTTCTGACACTTAGTAATGCAGTCCAGATGTCCAACTGGCACTCCCTAGACAGATAGGCGCCAATGGATGACCATTGATCATTATAGCCAGGCTTAGCTAAGTGCATCCCCCTTTGGGAGCTGTCCTTTATCAAAGGAACCCTAAATCAGCCTGCATGGTTAGTTTCTCTGTGGCTGCACCACAGAGATGAACAGAGATGGGGCCTCTTTGGGAAAGCTCAGAAACACTTAATTCTGCCTTATTATTAAGCCTCGCCGCTACATATCCCCCCTTTTTGAAGGTCACGAGGTCCTGAGGCGTTGTTGCCTTCAAAACAAAACAGAGTTAAGTGATGTCCCTTGCCATTAGAACATTAATCTTAAATGTCCACATTACTCCTCGAGAATTCATACCGGAACCAGCATTGGATACAAACAGGATGAATAACATCTGGAGTATGTATAAACACGGTAGGAGACTGTCACGGACGTCCAAAGGGACTAACCGTGGGGAGCAGGAGAGCAGAAAAAGACCCATATGCGTAGCGGCGAGACGGGAAAAAGGCCCGGGCTCATAGTGCAAAGAGTTCAGGAATGCCGTATAGAAACCTATGCCCTCAGGGAGCGGACGTGGGGCGCCCTGGTGCTAGGCGGGTCTCAAGACATCCGAACGTCAATGCTGAGCGAGGACAGAGTGCAAGACCCGGAAATATATAGCCCAAGGGAAAGAGAGGGACAGGAAGGACAGCAGACCGGAAACTAGGGACAGGACAGAGAAGGAGCGCCCTCTGGCTGCAGAGGGCGTGACAGTACCCCCCCCTTCATGGGCGGCTCCCGACGCCCATACAAATAAATAAGCTGCACAGCACTGGGGGGAGGAAAAACCTCATTTAACTAAAAGGAAACCTCCGGGAATCCACGGCTGAGAGCTACCCCTTCCTCCGGGGTATAAACCTTTATTGGGTGGAGGAAGGGGGGGTAGAGAAGAGCTCCGGAGACTAAAAACAAAAAAGTACACAAGCACAAACACAACAGACAAAAACCTGGGAAAGACCAGGGAGACAAACCACAAAAAAAAATAGGAACCAAAAACAGGTGGGAACCAAAGTTCCGAGACACAGAGAGCAGGGGGGACCAAAAAGGAGGGGAAACCAGGAAGAAAAAAAATCAAAACAAAAGGCAAAAAACAAGAAAAAAAACACAAAAACCCCGGGGAAAAATACTGCAGACTGGGCAAATGGCACGTTCACATTCTAACGCTGATATCGGAGTGGACAACCTGAGGAAAGCCAGACCGAAGTCCGCTCACAGACACAGATGCCCGGAATGATATCCAGCAAAAGAATGGAGGAACGGCAAATGGGCACGTTCGCATACTAACGCTGATATCGGAGTGGACAACCTGAGGAAAGCCAGACCGAAGCCCGCTCACAGACACAGATGCCCGGAGTGATATCCAGCGAAAGGCATGGAGGAACGGCAGAAAGCTTACCATTCTATCACTGATATCGGAGAGAGCAAGACCAGGAAGAGCCAGGCAAGAGAACCCGCTCCAGACACAGAAGCTCGGAGTGATATCCAGTAATGAGAATAGGCAAGCCAGCTCAACATTCAATCACTGATATCGGAGTGATCTACCCGAGGAAAGCCAGGTACAGGACCCGCTCACAGGCACGGAAGATCGGAGTGATATCCAGTGATTAGAATAGAGGAACTGAAAAAAAAAAAAAACAGCCCAGAGAACAAGAAAAAAAAACTGCGGCAAGACAAACAAAAAAAAAGCACCGCTCGCGGGGTCAGTAGGTGGCTCAGCATTCTGTCACGGACGTCCAAAGGGACTAACCGTGGGGAGCAGGAGAGCAGAAAAAGACCCATATGCGTAGCGGCGAGACGGGAAAAAGGCCCGGGCTCATAGTGCAAAGAGTTCAGGAATGCCGTATAGAAACCTATGCCCTCAGGGAGCGGACGTGGGGCGCCCTGGTGCTAGGCGGGTCTCAAGACATCCGAACGTCAATGCTGAGCGAGGACAGAGTGCAAGACCCGGAAATATATAGCCCAAGGGAAAGAGAGGGACAGGAAGGACAGCAGACCGGAAACTAGGGACAGGACAGAGAAGGAGCGCCCTCTGGCTGCAGAGGGCGTGACAGAGACATTATCTAAGTCTAGGAATTACACATCAGGAAGTTCACTGTCAATATCTGATACCTCTGTAGTAGGTATTTGGGGAGAAGTCACTTCCTTTCTTTTGACATGCTACCTTTGACTCATTCATGCTACCTGGAGTACATCTTGATGTGAGAGTACATCATTCAGAGTACACTGTCAGTCATGATCCAGCTACCTGGCAGTAGTGTTACAATAACAACAGTTCCTGTTTCCAGCCCCCCGATAAACCACAAAACCTGTGTTGGGTATCTGCTAGGGTGGTTTGGAGGTTTGTTCCATTAACGCAAACTCAACTGCCTGTACCTCTTCAGGGCTTACTGTTTCTTGGATTTCTATCCAATTCAATAGTGTGGCACCTGAAGGCATCCAGTACCTCAAGTTTGGTCTTATATTGTCTGGTTCCAGACCGTACAGTGTTAAGTTCAAGAGCACTGTGGCCTCCTCGGGAATTTGCAGGAAAACTGTTTGATTAGGTAGCTGCATTGCGGTAGCTGTATCATGCCTGTCACAAGTCATGGTGACAGTTAAATGTGGTGTGCTGACCAGCCATTTACTTCCCACCTGCTCTTCATGGGGTTCATTAACCTCCCTCTGCTCGTTAGTAGCTTTACACCCTTCATTGGTGAATCGTTTAGACACAGCCAATGGATAGCTTTGGTAGCCATACCCATCTCAAGATTTGGAACCGAATTCAATCCCTTTAGAACAGTCCACAGAATCCTCTCCAGAATCTTACTGAATCCCTTCTGAATCTCTGAATCTCTTCTGAATCTCCCAGGCTCTCTGTGTTGCCTGTTTTTACCTGGAGGAACTTCAGCTCGTTGATTGGCTGAAAGTTCCATGGGCATCAGAGTCCCACGTGGGTTACTCGGCCCTACCAGTCCCTGATTGGTTGATCAAGGTGAGATATGAGTCTCTTACTCCTGACACTTAGTCATGCAGTCCAGATGTCCAACTGGCACTCCCTAGACAGATAGGCGCCAATGGATGACCATTGATCATGATAGCCAGGCTTAGCTAAGTGCATCCCCCTTTGGGAGCTGTCTTTTATCAAAGGAACCCTAAATCAGCCTGCATGGTTAGTTTCTCTGTGGCTGCACCACAGAGATGAACAGAGATGGGGCCTCTTTTGGAAAGCCCAGAACACTTAATTCTTTCTTATTATTAAGCCTCGCCGCTACAGTGTATTCCTCAGCTTTCCCCAAATTATCTTCTTCTTACCAACATCTCTAGTCTTTTAGCCTGCAATAACTCAGCCAACACTTAAATCTCCAAAAGCTGCTTGTGTTAATTTTTTTAAATCACAAATATCATGTGTAAATACTGGCCATGTAATACTCTGCATTGTGGAATAATAGTTTATTTTAAAGGGAACTAGAGAAACTAAGAACTAGAGAAATCAAGAAAGGCTTTTTTTTCTAGAATTAATAAATGCACATCCTGTTCACTGGGGAAATTAAATCCACACTGAGCAATCTTCAATATGTTCAGAATATGACAGCAAGAATCCTATCAGGGATGCATTACACCTGTTTTCAAGTCCTTGCACTGGTTACCTATCAGATTTCGAGTCAAATTCAAAATCCTTATTCTCATTCAGTACCTACAGTATATGGCTTATTATCTGTCTACTCCCCACCTTTGTCCGTCTGACTCTGGTCTTCTAGCTGTCCTCAAGAACATCTACATTCTGTGGGTGACAGGGTCTTCTCTAGATGCACCCCAGAGCTCTCAATTTTTATTCCCAGTGATATCAGTCACGTACCCTGAGTGCATTTAAATCTAACCTCAGAACCTTTCTTTTCAGAAGACTTAGTGTCTGTATCTGCTTCATTTTCTAATTTTGGTAGCACCTCTAACTGCTTGTCTTTCTTATATGTATTTACTTTGTAATCTGTGGTCCTTTTATCTGTTTTTACATCTACTGTATTGCTTTGAGATGCCACTTTTAAAGGTGATATATAAAATAAAGTTTTTTATTATTGTTATAGAGAAACATGATCAGATTTTCCCTGGTTCAGAAAAAAAGATCTTAAGTATACTAGTTTATCACTCTTCTCATTCCCTCTTTGCTAAATGGCTTTTCATACTAATCTGATCAATCTAACTGCCTATTTTCTGTGCTTTCTCTATCCTGCTAGATTTGCAATTATTCTGAAAATTTTCTTCTTGAAATAACTCATTTCTAAATACCTTTTTTCACTGTTAACATCTTGCAGCAACTCTGCGACAAAATATACACTTAGCTCAACCTGACAGTTCATCCTGCTACCAACATTGAATAAAAAAAATCTTAAGATTTCTATATTTATGTCTTTATTTAGTGGTTTCATTAGTGACAAAGGCTAACCTTTCTTGGAAAAATGTCTTTTATGTGTTGCAGAAAAAACTGACTTGCTTTAACAAAACATGTTTACAAATCCTTTCACCTGCCAATCTACCTGAATGCCCAACTATGTGAGAAGCCCTCCATGAAACTATGGTTGCTATTAATTCATTTAGGGCTCACTGACAGAATTGCTGTTTTTTATGCATGCTAATTTTCTGATTCCTCACTCTGTTTCATGTTTATAGATAAGACTTTATTGATTGCGAAGGGAAATTGATGTACATGTTCATGTACATAATGAACATGTTTGCATGTTCTTTTGTAACATACACCTTTTTGTGATTTTTTTGTATATCTAAGCAAGTGTTCCTGCATCCCTCTTCTGCACTATAGTCATGGCTTTTTTTCTGTTTGTTTATTTCAAAGCAACACCTTCTCCATTTCTAAAACTTTTTGCTCATGTGCATTTTTGTGCACTTTAACGTCCTGAATTTTCATTTGCATTAATTTGTAGAATGAATTTGAGTTTTAGCCTTAAGTTTTCAATATCTTTTTTTTCTTGTCCTACAACTGTTATTATTGATCACCGAATTATTGTACTTGACATGACTTCATTCAGCCTTTCCTGAACGTCTATGACAGGCAGAGAGAGTGCTGTTTCTGGTGCGATCTTTTGCAGCTGACATTTCACTGTTTTAAACGAACAAGAAATTAGATTGCTCATAAATCACTTATTCTATATAAACACAGCGTAATTGCCCTCCGAAAATCCTCTTTTTCTTGTTCGTTTTAGAGACCTTGATCGAAACTGATTTTAGATGTCAGAAAGGATTTATTTTCTCTGTATTTCCTACATTGCTTTGTCGAGATTTTAACTTTATATCTAACTTTATATCTAGGCTCAGATTTCAACTATAAATCGTACAGTAATTAATAGCAGTAAATACTGATGTTTTGCGCCCTCTTACCACAAAAATATATGTTTTGTAGTTGGGATTAACTTTATTTCGTACGCGTAGCTACTCCGATTCGGACACCGAACAGTTAAAGATGGCGGCAAATCAGACACCCAGAGAGGGGGGGGGGGCGTCTTCTCGCCTCCATAACTAAAATGAGGTAGCCTATCGTGTAAATTTCGCTTTGTTGCTGATAGGTTAAGCTTTCGAAACTCTGCCCCAAAGTCATGTGACTGATTTTTTGCCCTGTTTCGTTGGTTAAACACAATGATCACAAGCACCACCATGGTAACTGGGATGTGTAGTTTTTAATTCCGTTTGAATTATAACTACGTACTGTCTTCATATTTGGCCAGGGCTTTAAAGAAAAGACGCGCCCAAAAATTTCGGTGCCGTCGTCTCCGCTTTAAAGGTACCCCCGTGCTGGAAGAATTTGACCTCGGAACGTTTGCCCAGCGTAGTTATAGTGGACATAAAAACAAGAGTTCGCTGGCATTATATCCTAGAAGACACAGACCGGCGCCAGACCGGTAAAATGCCTGATGAACTAGGGATTGGACAGTTTCCAAGTGCTTGTACAATTTATGGAAATGTTCAAATAAATATGCAAAAGAAATAAACAAAATAATCATTTATTTCTTTATCATATTGGCTAGCTAATGTCCTCTCTTTCCTAGTTAGTGGCTGTGTTTCTGCGTTGGGTAGCAACGGGTGACTGTTCTCAGGCGGAAGATGTAAACAGCTTAATTTTCGTGTTAAATAATTTAAAAAAATTAAAATTCATTCTATACAGCAATCGCATATTTGGGTACCATTTCATAAAACTTTCATGCTTAAAATGTTTAGGGAGAAATGGAAGACTGGTGTGTATTTTTTCTTTAAACTATCAAGACCAGCCATACACAGTACAGTTTATGTACATACAGTAATGTTTATGTTCCTAAATTAATATCGTTTATGACCTTCAGATGCGTTATGCTCCTCTTCTTTTTATGCTCAGCTACTAAAATTTCCCTTTAGTGGTAAAATTCCATATAAATATTCAAAACTAAGCGGATTAAAATGTGCACAGAAAAGACATTAAATGATTAAATCTTTTCACTACCAACCAATGCACCACGAGTGCCCCTGTCGGTCATTTTGGCCAGCCAATCACTTACCGCGGTGCCCTCCGGTGCCCTGCGGGTAGGTTACTGTACCGTGGGTTTTTACCGCTCATTTTGAATGGCTGCATCTGTATGTCTCAGATACTAATTCATAGTATAATCAAAACAAAACACCCACTGGATACACTGTGATCTCACATGCAGGTGTGAAGTACAGTAGGGTTAATCACATCTGTTTTAACATTGTTATAAAATGTATATTGGTTGTAACTAATACAATGGAGAACATAATTGCAGTTCTATTATTTATTGCATAATATTGCGATTTAAACATATGTTGCACCAGTGATGTGGCTATTGAGGTTACTCACAGTATCAATCTTAATGTTTTCACATTGAAATAAATATGCTTGTGTTGTGTTGATGTTAGTGGTTTTATAATAAATCGAATATGCAGTTTTATTTATTTGTGGAATAGTTTGTCTTACATATTTTTAAGTCACACTGTTAGATTAGACACTTTTTTCTCCCAATCAGAACTTTTTAAGTTATTGAAGTGCTTTCTCACAACCCACAATAGGGGTGTAATGCAACAGTGTGTTTTAAAATGCCAAGCATTGTAAATCGAATACCTGACACATGCGAATCATGTGAAATCATATCCACAAATATTCAGAAACAGTAGCGTACACATCAGTGAACTGCAGTGTGATACTGTATGGTTAAAAAGCCACAACAGTATAACGTGCGAAATATATTTTTATAATTAAAATCTAAAGCAAAATTGTTTCCTAATTACTTGTTGCTGAAATGACCAAATTACAAAATATAAATTATTTTAATATGCATGTAAACCTGAAAAAAAAAACATTGGGTTCACGACATGCTATATTAACAAACAATTTGTATATATCTGGCTGAGTAATTCAGTATAGTGAAATACCCTCTACTTTCATTCTTTGTATTAACTTAATATTTAACATACTATAATAGACAGCATAAAATCAATAAAAGTCAAAACAATGAACAAATTACATTCTATAATTGGAAAAAGATTGTCCCTGAAGGGCTAAGCATAGAACAGGATTCAAAGCTGGGCATTTTGCATGATAGCTCAGTATACTTGCACATGCCAAGTTAAACATTCACTGCGCCACCTGGCAATTTTACAAAGTAGTGCAGTCCGGCATCAGATTATTTAACAAAAAAAAACTAATTCAAACACATTATGTCCAGCGCATTATCCAGCATGCATTCTGAAGGGCTGGACCTGTAGGTTATAACAGGATATTTTTGGACTGGCAGAATGGCTTAGCATCTTGCACTCCCACTGTACTAAATATTAATAAACTCAGTACTTTCCAAATTCTGAGAAACTCTGCCCCTAATCTCAGGTCATTGGTTACATTGTGTATTATGATGTAGCCTGTTGTTACCAGGGCTAAGTTAGACTGCAGAATTTTCTCTATTGAGCACAAGACCTTTAATTCTCATAAGAGTCTATGTTTATTGACAAACTAACAATCTGAAACAAGGAGAAGGACCACTTTTGTGTTGTTATCCTGACTGCCTGAGATACACTGTGTTGCGGTAAGGCTGGTTATCTGAAGGGGTGCCAGGTATGCTGGCTGAAATGTGCATATCACTCTGGGTATTAGGCAGAGTGGATGCATCGGTGTTTGTATTAAGATTCTGATTGGTGTCAGAGTGTATAGAGTAGATCTGAGGAGTAGCCCAGGGTGGCTGGTTCTGTCTCTCTCGTTGTTATGCCACATTATTAATTTCAAATGGAGATGTTTAGTATACACTTGACACTTTTCAGTTTCAAAGAGACTAGCTGTTTATTCTGATATGGTCCAGATTTTCAATTGAGCACAATTAGTTTTTAGACCTTCCCCTGACTTTGAAAGAAGGGAAGAGGCAATGATTAATGAAGGAAATGGTGTAGCCATGGCGTAAAATGCCTCCCTCTATTAATTGACTAATTGGAAGAAAACAACTTGTCAGTTGAAGATTTAAAAACCAGCATGCGGAGGCTTGCAGAGTTCCCCTTTTGCCCTCTGTCTCCAAATGCCTGATCTACTGGCATGTGTTGTACCAATTGGAAAAGGAAACAAATGAGACAAGAAGCCTAGTAGCTCATGAAGCCTGACTTTATACTGAAACATGAAAAAGGTAGAGATCATTGATAATGAAGCAGCCCAGTTTTGGTCACTCAAAGAGTCAATTAGCATGCCAAGGGTAATTTGCTTGTTGTTTATTTTGTCTGCAATTGTACCCTGCACTAGTGTCAATCCATTGTGTTGACTTGATTCTTTTACACTAGAAGACACAGAGAACAGATTCTGGCTAAAGTGACATGCACACCCCCACCCATCACAACATTGATTTGTACTTGGAGCAAAGTTTGTGTTTTGATAACACCTTATAAAGTATGCATATATTAAAAAAACAATTGATACAAAAAACAGTTGTTGCCTTGTCTGATTTATATTAATTAATCAGTGTTATGTTACAAGGCTGGAAGTTGTGAATTAAATTAAATTCTGAAATATTTCTAATAACCAGTCTTGTGAGAGAAAATCCTATATCTAAAAAATTAAAGATTTTGTCTTATGTCCTAGCATATTTTAGTGCATGTCTTTTGATGTGCCTAATCTTTGAAAAACTTCCTTGAACTTTGGAGAAGCTGGACTGGTGGGGAAGTGGTGTGGCAAAGATGATTATATGATCTTCCCCCAGTTAACATTTTTGACTGAGCTTCTGGTTCACCAGAAATTATTTCCATTTTTTAGTTATGTACTGAAACTTTAATGAACATTTACGAAGACTAACAATACTATTCTCAGAGACCAATTGATAAAGTGAGTACTGAAAAATGCCACTGTCAAGCCATTTACCAAAGCGACAGAATGATATCAGTTGGTGCCAACAGTATTGCAAGCTCACAGTTATGAGGAGTCAGTGTTGAATACCAACAAGCTATGTTTTGTTCCCGAATGTACTCAACCAATTCGGGAAGTAAGCTTAAAGAACCCCATTAGTAGTGTAATAGAAGTTTATCTGTATTAATCTTTTTATCTTGCTTCTAAAGGTGAAATGACCTGCACAGAGAGAGGTCACAAATGAAACTCATGACTGTTTATGATCCTGTCAAGATTGATTATTGTTATTTCATAGAGTTGGAAAAGTCCCACTAGCTAACTGGAGTATTGTATTCAAGTTGTCTAGATATGGGTTCACAAGCATTTCCTATATGAAAGTAATTAAATCTATGTTAGGAGAAGGTTAGTGGTAAAGCACAGACGTGCTTTAATGTACACCGAAAATAATCATTCAATTCCTTCTTCCAAGATGATTATATTTCTCCTTGTATTAGAACAAAAAAGCAAGTAGGCAGTCAGAGAACATATCTGAGAATGCAATTCTTAATCCTAATTTGTATGTTACGCATTCCACTCGCGCCGCTCTTCCTTCTTGCATTCCCACGCACACACCCTGTAAAACAAGCTCACGCCGCAAGTAAACGCCAATCACCTTTCTCTCCCGTCTCTATTTTAGTTCTCCTTTTTCCTCCCTTCCCCGCTCACTATTGCGGATTCTCTTCGAGCTCCCTAGTGCACGTTTACCTCTTGCTTCTCTCCAGTTTTCGATCTCCTAGTCTGCTTCTCGTTTTCGGTTTCGCCTTGTGATTTGGATTGCTGCTTCCTCGTTTGTGCTTCCGTGTTCCGACCTACTCACCTGCCTCCTGGTTTTCGTTTTTGCCTAGCGTATCTGCTTAGTGTCATTCTCTTGTCTTGTGTCCTGCATAGGATCCTATTGCCCAAGAAGCCCTATCTTACATTGTATTTAGACTTATGGCTAAAAACATTAGAGGAAAAAAAATAGTCAAATGTATTTGTCAAACAATTAAATGAATGTCACACACAGCAAACGCTTCTTAGTGTGAATTATCAATGTATAAAACGTATTTGTCTGTCAAGCTGGTACTTCCGTATTTATAAAACACTTGCATTATATATTAAAATTGAAAGAAAACTTATGAATGTACAATCAGTTAAGAAATTAAGATAAAACACCATGCAACAAAGGAAAGGTTAATATTTTGAAAACATATGAAAAAAGGGGAGTTCATTTATTATCATCTGATGTTCACACTTAAACACTGATGTAAACTATAAATGAACCTAGAAATACCAACCAAAAATCTTAATTCAAATATTTATCAGCCTTATACTGAAAAGCCCAGTATTGGATATCAACGCCTGTCAAGTACTTTGCTAAGGTATAATATTATGGCCAGTCAAACGGGAGAAAAAAAAGTGAAAAAAAAGATCTTCTGAAGAAATAAAAAGAAGAGAGATAAATAGAGATGACTGAATTAGGTAAATGTGTTACAAGAACTGTGGTTCAATTCAATTATTTAGAGTAACTGTTCAAGTTTTGAGACCTGTAAACTTATATTTTAAAGGAAGGAATAATTTGTACATATGTTTCAATGTACTGCAGTAAGTGTAGTTGTTTGGTAATAAGCCTCTTTTCTATGCAGTCTAATGCTTTGGACTGGAAAACCTTTTTATTATTGTGAAATTCCCTCAGTTGTGTACAGTAGGTCATGACTTTACAGTACAATGATTGAGATACCAATGTGCCACAGCATTTTCTTCCTTTAAATAGTTTTATTAGATATCAATCAATCTTAATGGAGCTGCCACAACTCACAACTAATTCTGAAGTAATTGCCTCAGTTCCCACATATATCACAAGTCATTTGGGGTCACAGCTGAAAGCAAAAATCCATTCTTTTTCATTCTGATAACATCACAGTCATCCACATAATCAAGAAGGTCACTTTCCCAGTATATCATGGAATTTCTCAAACTCCTCAAATGGATTTCTCTCACAAATTAATTCTTTCTTGTTCAGGTCATCTTAACAGAATAGTTAATTTTCTCTGTCTTTCCGTTTCAGAAATTCAGGAACTTGGCTCCAGATGAGAACCAGAAACCTTGCACAATACAATCAATCAAATCAATCAAAGTTTATTTATCAAATGCACAACAATACACCATGCAGCAGTAGTTGCTGGCAATGAAATGTCTTTTCTACGAGCTGGGGGGGGGGGATAAAAATCACAAAATTATGGTTACATAATAATATATAATGCAATAGATATTGAATAAAATAAACTCAGACAAAACTCAATATAAATAGATCTGCTATGTGTCCAGGGTGTATGCAATATATTATGTCCAAATAGTGCAGTATGCCAAATACAATGAAAACTGTATGTTCATGTAGCCATTTGCTGAAGGAGCTGAACGTTGGCTATTTAGCAGTCTTATTGCTTGGAGGAAGAAGCTGTTCTGTAATCTGTTGGACTTTGGCTGAATGCTTCCGTACCTTTACCGGACCATAGGAGAGAAAACAGTTTGTGACTGGGATGACTGGGGTCCCTGAGAATGGACCTGGACTTCTTAAGACATCTAGCTGAGTAGATGTCCCGGATGTTTGGTAGCTCATAGTCGGTAATAAGCTGTGCTGACTTCATCACCCTCTGCAGTACTTTGCGGTCCCTGGCGGAGCAGTTACCACACAGGGCAGTGATGCAACCAGTCAGGATATTCTCAATAGTGCACCTGTAGAAGCTGGCCTGGATATGTGATGGCATGCCAAACTTTTTTAACCTGCGGAGAAAGAATAGGTGCTGCCATGCTGTTTTGACCACGATGCTGGTGTGGTGGGTCCAGGTTAAGTCCTCTGTGATGTTAACTCCCAGGAACTTAAAACTGCTGACCCTCTTCACTGCAGTCCCATTGATATAAATAGGTATGTGATCTCCTCCCTGGTGTTTCCTATAATCCACAATCACCTCCTTTGTCTTACTGATGTTTAGAGAGAGGTTATTCCCCTGGCACCATGCTGCCAGGGTTTCAACCTCCTCCCTGTCTGCAGACTCTTCCCTATCTGTGATCAGGCCGATGACTGTTGTATCGTGCACAAACTTAATGATGGAATTTGAGTTATGCCTGGCGACACAATCATGGGTAAAGAAGGAGTAGAGGACAGGGCTAAGCACACAGCCTTGGGGGGCTCCAGTGTTTAGAGTCAGGGTAGAGGATATGTTGGTGCCCACCCTCACCACCTGTGGACGTTCTATCAAGAACTCCTGGATCCAATTGCAAAGGGAGGTGTTCAGTCCCAGGTCCTGGAGCTTGATGACAAGTTTTGAGGGCACAATGGTATTGAATGCTGAGCTATAATCAACAAACAGCATTCTCACATATGTTCCTTTCTTATCCAGGTGAGAAAAAGCAATATGGAGGGCAGTGGCTATAGAATCCTCTGTTCGAAACACTTCATGATAACTGAAATGTAGAATGGCGGTAGTCATTCAGGCAACTGACTCTGGGTTTCTTAGGAACAGGGACAATGGTGGTTTTCTTAAGAGGGAAGGAACTATAGAATGAGCTAGAGAAAGATTGAATATGTTGGAGAAGATATCTGCCAGCTGGTCTGCACATACATTCAGAACACGGCAAGGGATAGCATCAGGGCCAGGGGCCTTGTGTGGATTGGTTGTTTTAAAAACTTTACACAGATCTGCTCTGGATATGATCAATGGGTTTCTGTCTTGGATTTCTGGAATCATCCTGGCTGGATCTGCATTACTGACCTCAAACCGAGCATTTAATGAATTTAGCTCATCAGGAAGATAAACTAAATTCCTCCTTATTCACAACTTACTTTCAATTAAACCATCCTATTTACCACTACCTCCAACTTGCTCAGCAAGCTATCTTGTCAGGAATCACTACTCACACTCTCAGCTCATACAGGACCACCAGGTAGTGTTTGCAATCCTTCCAGTTCTCCACATAAGCTCATACTGAACCATTAGGCAGTGTTTGCAATCTTTCCAATTCTCCACATAAATATAGTTTCAAACAGCTCTAACTATATCTAACAACATAAAATGTTTAACTTTTGATATCCTAACAATATCCTCTGTTAACTGCTATTATAAGGAATTGTTGAAGGTCCAGAATTTTCAATTAAAGTATACTTTAGAGGAATCTAGTTCTTCCATAAACTACTTTTTGTTACCACTTCTTGTTCACTTCTTGGTCCATTTCTTGTTCACCTTCAAATCACTCTCCTTATTAAAGGCCTCCAACATACCAAGAAACCACTTCTGAATCAATGAGCACCACATGTCCTGGATATCTTGGTGTTATGCATTTACATTTTCAGATCTGAATAGCACTCACCCTGGGTATATAGCATGCTTAAATCCCTGTTCCTGTTGGCATTTTTTGGGGCTTCCTGAGATTCCTGGGATTGTGCTCCGAATTCAGCGCTGCTTCTGCATCCATTGATCCTTCTTCTCAACCCTGCTTATCTGACATTAACATCTTGTCTCCTGATACATTAACCCCCCATCTCAAGAAAAGCAAAACTGAAAGCAAAACTTTCTTTCTCACCTCCAGAAAATAAAATTTAACGCCAGATTTTCTCCTGAACATTTTTCAGCCATTCCTTCAGAATGGGGACTGATTTCTTCGCCACTTGCCAAGGCCTTCCCGACTATGTTATTTAAACAACTTGGGTGTTAAAGCACCAGGGACAGATGGCTTTCCAAGTGAATTTTTTTAAGACATTCAAAAAACAGTTGGCTCCTGCTCTCATTTACTTCTATTTACTCTATTTACCACCCTCTTGGAATGAAGCTATAATTTCTTATTATCGCAAAAGAAGAAAAAGATCAAACTAGATGCGTGACTTTTCGCTTAATTTCCGTACTTAATGTAGACTATAAGATTTATGCTTCAATAGTGTCTAAAAGATTAAAGAAAATATTACCTCAAATTATAAACTTAGATCAAACTGGTTTCACTCAGAACAGACAAACACAAGACAATATTAGACGTACCCTTTATATTATGAGACATATTAATGATCAAAGGAGGGAAGCGATTTTAGTCAGCCTAGATGCAGAAAAAGCCATTATCAGGTTAATTGGGAATTTTTATATCAGACATTGGAGAGATTTGGATTTGCTGACAAATTTATCAATATAATAAAAACAAGTTATTTAAATTCTATAGCACAAATCAAAATCAATGGACATCTGTCTAAGAGATTTTGTTTGAAAAGAGGTACAAGATAGGGATGTCCCCTGTCACCTGTTTTGTTTTCTCTATATATAGAACCCTTAGCAGAGTGGATTAGAAAAGATCCAAAAATTAAATGTATAGATATTAAAGGACAAGAACATTAGATTGCAATGTATGCAGATGATGTCCTGCTATATTTTTATGACCCCAATGAATCATTTATCAGAGTGATGGATCTTTTTAAAAAAATTGGTCACCTGTCAGGGTACAAATTAAATATAGAAAAAAAAACAGATGTTCTATGTTATAATTATAACCCCATAGATCAAGTAAAAGAAAAAAAAAAGTTAAATTAGTTATCACCCTCTATTAAATATTTGGGAGTATATTTTCCAAAGGATTAATCAAAATTATTCAATTCAAATTTCAGTCCTCTAATATGTAAAATAAAAGATAATCTGGCTGGCTAGAGTCTGCTACCTTTTTCATTGGGATCAAGAGTAAAAGTTGAAATGAATATGCTGCCACGATTACTATATCTTTTTCAGTCTCTTCCAGTGGAACTTTCATCAGAACAGTTTAATGAATGGGATAAAATGATTTCAAGATTCATATGGAATGGAAAGAAACCAAGAATTAGGTTTAAAACATTACAATTTTCCAGGGAGAAGGGTGGATATGCCCTACCATATCTAAAGTCATACTTCCATGCAGCTCATCTTAGAAAACTAATATGATAGTGTGATGGATATTATACTGCAAAATGGAAAGAGATGGAGTCTTTGGTTATAGGTGAATTCCCAATACAGGCGGTCCTGGGAGATAGATCTTTGGAAAAAATTATATATAAAACAGCTATACCTTGGATAACTTTACCAATTAAAATTTGGTTTAAGATAATAAAAACTTGACTTGGAGAGAGGGGTAAAACTATTACGATGGATAGTTTCAGTACCCAGAGGGGAAATCTGACACAAGGTTTAAGATTTGGGCTACAGAAGGGATTACGGCAATATGCACTATGATGAAACAAGACCATCTGATAAACTTTGAAGATCTATCACAACAATATAATCTGAAAAAAGAAGATTTTTATAGATATCTTCAAAATAGACATTATATAAATAGCTGGAGAAAGCAGCCATCTATAAAGGAAAGTAATAAATTGCTTGATAATTTTGTGGCTGCATATCAACAAGGTAATTTGAAAAAAATAATATCAAATCTGTACAGTAGTATTAAATATATGAAAAAAAGAATAAACAGAATAAATTGAAATAAAATGGGGAAAAGAAACCAACACAACAATCTCTATGGATCAGTAGAATTATATGTATATACAGATACAGCCATTCAAAATGAGCGGTAAAAACCAACATAGCGGTACAGTAACCAACCCGCAGGGCACCGTAGGGCACCACAGGGCAAGTGATCGGCTGGCCAAAATGACCGACAGGGGCACTCGTGGTGCATTGGTTGGTAGTGAAAAGATTTAATCATTTAATGTCTTTACTGTGCACATTTCAATCCGCTTAGTTTTGAATATTTAAATGGAATTTTACCACTAAAGGGAAATTTTAGTAGCTGAGCATAAAAAGAAGAGGAGCATAATGCATCTGAAGGTCATAAAGATATTAATTTTGGAACATAAACATACAGTATATAGCTGGTCTTGGTACTTTAAAGAAAAAAATACACACCAGTATTCCATTTCTCCCTAAACATTTTAAGCTTCGAAGTCTTTAACTAACGTGATACCGGAGTCAACAAGCATACTTTTAGAATTTGATTAAAAGGGAATATAATATGGAATCGCGTATCTAAAGAATTTAATAACGGTATGATTATATCCGTGTACTGTGACAGGGCTGTGTAGGGCTGTTTCGCCTGCCTGTTCATGCGAGCTGTCTTGTAGTCTACTGGTCTAGGTGCGTGACTACCAACTGGCAGGTTGTGTGTTCGAATCCAGCTGCTGCTGGACTTTTCTTTTAACAAACATTTCTTTGAAAAAATAGAATAGCGATATTATGGACAATCAATTGACTTTTATATTTCAAAATATCGCAACATGATCGATATTTGCGATATTTTGAACATATCTTCCCTTCTGACAGCGGTTCTATTGCTTCTATTGTGTGTGTGTGTGCAACAGAGTAAATTTTTATAGAGAATTGGAGGCTGGACAGTATGCGTTACAATATAAACATTTATATTGATTTAAATCGTGTTCTGATTTAAATCGCAAACGTGTGTTTAATTATGTGTTTTTTAATCATAATCAGGCTAATGCATTTCTACATTTTCTGTATGAACCAGCTTAGAGGTTCATACAGAAAGACAGCTTGTGTTTAAATTGAGTGTAAGGTAATTTATGCTTCTAAAGTCATGGTCAGCATTTATTATTGTACTGTGCTGTAAACTTTTTCTGTGCCCCGTCACATTATTTTATAGCGTTTTTATTTCGTTATTAAATCCGGTGGCGCTGTGTGTTAGTTTCCTGACTCCCATGTCACATGGTCTGTGATTGAAACCCATGGAACTATGACTTTATTTTTTAACAAACATTTCTTTGAAAAAATGAAACGTTTCCCTTGGTCAGAGATTAAATAAAACCTCACTCGCACCAAACAAATTTATATTTCTAAATATCACAAAATACGTTCATTGTCTTCCAATCGAGTCGAGTTGACATTGGAAGCCTGCCACACCCGGACTGTTAAACCAAAGCATTAGCACGTCAAAGCCCATTGAGGGTATTGAGCCAGTATTGGCTTTAGTATTCCCCCCCTCTCCCCTCAATTCAATTCAATTCAAGGTGTTTTATTTGCATGACAGATGGGTACAAGCAGTGTTGGGTATGTATATTGTAATGCTTACGGCAGACAGGCACTGTGTAAGAGCCGGCGCACCAGAGCAGTGCACCGAGGGAGCGTCTGCATTTATAACTTAGTTTTTAAAATTAGTCAAGCAATATGAAGCATCTCCTTTTACTTTTAAGTCCCTTAAATACATTGAGCACAGCTTTCTCACCACTTAAGATTGCTTTTGATACCATCCTTACACAAAGCAGAAGGGAGATCTTAGTGCCTGAACATAAAAAGAATAGGAGCATACTGCAACGCGTGTGAAGTCCATAAACGATATTAATTTTGGAACTTAAACATACAGTATATGGCTGGTCTCGGTACTTTAAAGAAAACATACACACCAGTATTCCATTTCTCCCTAAACATTTTAAGCATCGAAGTCTTTAACTAACGCGATACCGGAGTCAACAAGCATACTTTTAGAATTTGATTAAAAGGGAATATAATATGGAATTGTGTATCTCAAGAAATTAATAACGATATAATTATATTCATGTTGCAAAAGAACTGCAACGGACATAAAAACTCCTTTGCTTTTAACAGAGCGTTCCATAATTTCTAACTACGAAAATGCCAGGTGAAAGGCTTTGTAAACATATTTTGTTAAAGCAAGTCAGTTTTTTCCGCAACACATAAAAGACATTTTCCCAAGAAAGTTTAGCCTTTGTCACTAATGAAACCACTAAATAAAGACATAAATATAGAAATCTAAAGATTTGTTTTATTTAATGTTGGTAGCAGGATGAACTGTCAGAGTGTATATTTTGTTGCAGAGTTGCTGCAAGATGTTAACAGTGAAAAAGGTATTTAGAAATGAGTTATTTCAAGATGAAAAATTTCAGAATAATTGCAAATTCTGACCTGGAGTTACAGAGAAATTTAAATTCTAATAAGAGATTTGTAATGAGGAAAGTCATACCAATCGCTCATACAGTACCAGGATTTGCAATTACAATACAAATACTTTCTTTCTGTATGTGTTTATTTTGCAGTTTGAGTCTATGGCATTCCTTTGGAGGTCTATACTCCAAGGCATGACTTTTTTATGGGAACATGACATTTTTTTAAAGTCTTTTAATGCAAGCTTCATATAAACCCTTAGCAGTGGTTACTGTCTGGAGCAGGTACTTGAATGGCACAGATTCATTGAAATGATTCAATTTCTTTTGAAAATATTTGGGATAATACATATTCCAGAAATCACAGCCGTTGAATTATCCAGAAATTAATTTACTCTCAGGGTGTATTTAACCCCTCGTGGATGGCATTGTATGAAATGAGTTTGTAGTTCCCCATTTGCCTCTATTATGAGATGCTGTGGACACTATTTTATACATTTTAGGAGTGTCCATAGGAAGGTATGTTCTAGAAAGAGTGAACTTCTGTTTTGCCATTGTTTTTAATAGGGACGTTACATGTTTACACTTGGTGCTCCTACTAGAGGAGAGGATATGATTAATCTGGTATTAATCAATGTTACTGGTACCGCATGTTGTAAAGCTCGGTATTTTCTCTCTTGGCCTGACTTTTTTTAATGTCTGAGTGTTAGAATCCATGTTGTTGCTGGTAAGGGAACGGTAGGTGCTGTGATTGACACAGTCAAAGCTTTGTACAGAGATACCATTGTAGCTGTTTGACAGTATTTTAGATGCCCTTAGTTAAAAGCATGGGAGGAAGTACTGCCAAGGGGAGGGGGGGGAGCAAGGATTTTTTCTTTGAGTTTGTGAGGTTATTTTTTGTTATATTGTGTTTCAGAAAGCAAGAAAATAAAATTTACTGTATGATAAAAAGAGAAAGAGCTGGAGTAGATCCTCAGATCAGTTTGCTACCAGCAATCAAACAAAAAAAATGGAAAGAATTATCTCCTCCTGATTGGAACCTTTCTTACTGTTGTAGGGAAAACCGGTTCAGGGACGCCAAATATGTAATCATAGTGGCTCTCTGAAGGCACCAGTTCTGATTGTCGTGTATGAAACCCGCGGCGTTTTATATTGAATTATTCCGCTTGGTTGACTCATTTCAGTCTTGCCACGCCCACCCAGGGACGCCAAATAATGTAGGGAAAACCGGATCAGGGACGCCAAATATGTTATCATAGTGGCTCTCTGAAGGCACCAGTTCTGTAGGGTTTGGGCATTTACTGAGACAATTATTAATTGTAGCAGTAAATCACAAAGTTGATTCTTTTGATGGCTTTAGAATCCAACCATGCGACATAACTCAAACAACGCGCACACACAGGTACTAATACACGAGGATACATTTATTAATACATAGAATATGCCTTAAACCTAACAGATCTTATCGAGAGGGTTATCAGAATACAAAAGGTATATATTCAGTCAGTTACAAAGTGTTACACATATCAAGAGGACATACGTTCAGTATATCATTCATTTAGACCGTTTCGTAAATGAACTTGGTTATAACTTCTACATTAGATACTCGAAACAAGTACATAACTCTTAGGAATTAAATTGATATCAACTGGTTGGGATAACAATTGAATTCTCGAGCTGTAATGCATTGAAGTTGAATACTCATCCAATCTCTGGGGATTCAGATCTCCTGCGGGCACAAAGAAACAGTTGCAGGCTGTTGCTGTCCAATCCGCGCTCTCTGGCTCGGTGCCAGGCTGTGCTGTGCGGCTTGCGACGGTGCGCTGCTGATGCTCACTGATCGGCTAGTTAGTGTTGGCTTTAACTAGCAAAGTTTGTGCACAGGAGAAAAGATGACTGTGGGTCCCAGCAAGTCAGGAAGAGGACCAGTTCGTTCCTGATGAAGAGCTAGTTCTGAATAGTGATTCAGCTGTCCACAGTTCCGACCTGTTCACGAGGCCTGCTGCTGGTTACTCTCTGGCAACCTCCACTCTAGACTCTTAGAACAAAGGAAAGTTCTGGCACTCGGACACACTGGCCGTTCCGTGGTTGTCCGGGCTGAGTCTCAGGATGGTCAGGAGGCGCGCTGCGAGAATGTCCTGCCCTTGGGAGCCTTCTGCTCCTGGGCCGTCCTGCCCTGGAATTCTCCATTGAATTCCCTTTAGAACAGTCCACAGAATCCTCTCCAGAATCTCTTCTGAATCTCGTTGAATCTGAATCTGAATCTCTCAGGCTCTCTGTGTTGCCTGTTTTTACCTGGAGGAACTTCAGCTCGTTGATTGGCTGAAAGTTCCATGGGCATCAGAGTCCCACGTGGGTTACTCGGCCCTACCAGTCCCTGATTGGTTGATCAAGGCGAGATACTTACTCCTGATTGGCTGATTGGTTGATCAAGGCGAGATACTTACTCCTGACACTTAGTAATGCAGTCCAGATGTCCAACTGGCACTCCCTAGACAGATAGGCGCCAATGGATGACCATTGATCATGATAGCCAGGCTTAGCTAAGTGCATCCCCGTCTGGGAGTTTGTTTCTTATCACAAGAAAACATCTTAAATCAGCTTGCATGAATTCTTTCTCTGTGGCTGCACCACAGAGATGAACAGAGAAATGGGGCCTCATTTGGGAAGGCTCAGAACACTTAATTCTTTCTTATTAATAAGCCTCGCCGCTACATATCCCCCCTTTTTGAAGGTCACGAGGTCCCGAGGCATTGTTGCCTTCAAAACAAAACAGAGTTAAGTGATGTCCCTTGCCATTAGAACATTAATCTTAAATGTCCACATTACTCCTCGAGAATTCATACCGGAACCAGCATTGGATACAAACAGGATGAATAACATCTGGAGTATGTATAAACACGGTAGGAGACATTATCTAAGTCTAGGAATTACACATCAGGAAGTTCACTGTCAATATCTGATACCTCTGTAGTAGATATTTGGGAAGAAGTAACTTCCTTTCTTTTGGCATGCTACCTTTGACTCATTCATGCTACCCAGAGTACATCTTGATGTGAGAGTACATCATTCAGAGTACACTGTCAGTCATGATCCAGCTACCTGGCAGTAGTGTTACAATAACAACAGTTCCTGTTCCCAGCCCTCCGATAAACCACAACACCTGTGTTGGGTATCTGCTAGGGTGGTTTGGAGGTTTGTTCCATTAAAGCAAACTCAACTACCTGTACCTCTTCAGGGCTTACTGTTTCTTGGATTTCTATCCAATTCAATAGTGTGGCACCTGAAGGTATCCACGACCTCAAGTTTGGTCTTATATTGTCTGGTTCCAGACCGTACAGTGTTAAGTTCAAGAGCACTGTGGCCTCCTCGGGAATTTGCAGGAAAACTGTTTGATTAGGTAGCGGCATTGCGGTAGCTGTATCATGCCTGTCACAAGTCATGGTGACAGTTAAATGTGGTGTGCTGACCAGCCATTTACTTCCCACCTGCTCTTCATGGGGTTCATTAACCTCCCTCTGCCCGTGAGTAGCTTTACACCCTTTATTGGTGAATCGTTTAGACACAGCCAATGGATAGCTTTGGTAGCCATATCCATCTCAAGATTTGGAACCGAATTCAATCTTGGATTGCCTTCTGGGTGAGCTATGAGCGATGGGGTTAATGTCACATACTCCTCTACTGAGAAGAGTGGAATCAAGTGGGTTGGGATTTGTGCCATGGCTAGACTGGCTACAGTGGCACTAAACTCCCTTAACAGGTCTTGTGTCAACATTCTGGCCTGTTGCACACAAGCATAAACCCACTGTATAACACCAACAATCATGTCCACTGGTTGGGGAATAAGGTTTAACCCTGTTGCATTGGAAGTTGCCTGTAGGGTTTTCCCTAAGCTTTCCAACTTTTGCTGCTGTTGATACAGTCTGTCACTACCCTCTGCCATTTCTGACACCTGCCTTCTTGGGGCAGTCAGGGTGAGAGTGCCAGTAGCACACAAACCTACCAGAAAAAGCAAACGTGCAACAGTGGCGGCAGCAATCAGTCCTCCCAAAAGTCTTTTCGGGTGGCTGATCCCAGTCATCTCCTTCTGGGTGACTGTTGCCTTTCTAAGCTGGCGCAGCATGTACATGGTGTCTTCCTCAGTATGCCATGTGGCATCTTGGGCACCAACATCCTGGAAGTCTGGGGAGATCTGACGCAGCTGCTGATGCTGCTCCTCCTTTTCCAGGGCATCTGCTTTTTCAATTTGTTCATGCCTGTGCTCTAGGAACCCTGCAGGGACTGGTGCAGCGGTGGAGCATGCCTGACCCTCGGCTGAGTGGTCATCTGGAGCACCTGAGTGATCTGGGATTGTTACCCCATTCTCACTGTTCAGGTCCACCCTGCGCACTTCCTGATTGAGGAATCCCTCTATCGGCATGTTTACAATCGTTCGCTGGGCGTGGGTGTAGGACACCTGCTCGCTCCCCCTTTCCCTCGCTAGGGGTTCAGGGAGCTGCCCCAGCACTGGGATAGCTAGTTCACTGTCTTTGAACTCACTATCACTCACCAGGCCCATGTCAGTGCAGGCAGGGATTCTGATACCCCTCTTTGCGATGTCCTGCACTGGCAGGCGGGTGACTTGACCATCCAGCTCCAGTCTGGCTGAACCACTGTTGGTCAGACTCAGACTGACAGACTGAGCTGGTGGCTGTAAGAAAACCGGCTCGGCTTTCATTCCCTGTCCCTTCCTGGGGACTGGGTGTGTTGGCAACCCTACCGTTGAGGCAGGAACAATCAGGTCAGTCTCACTCACTACCTGGTAGTTGTGAGAAATAATGTTACCTGACTGCAGGTTCCCTGGGTCGCAGCAGAGGGAATCGGCATCTGGGATCAGGTGTGTCCACAGCGCAGTAGTCTCAGCGTCCAGCTGGACCTCCTGTCTAACCTGTGAATGTTGCACCAGGGGCACCTGGCGGTGGCCCTGTGACAGCTGCTCAAGCAGATCCTCACTAATAGAGGACCTCTCAGGGCTAAGGGTGAGGGCTACATCACTAATCTGCTCTCCTGCCATCTGGATCCCTTCCACCACTGCAGGGTGGTGTTCCTGACCCCTCTTGGGTGCCAGGGTGCACAGGGAAAGCTCCTTTTCATCGCCAGGTGGGGAGATCTGCTCCTCTTTAGGGATGTAAAAGGTGTGTGCTTTACCTGGTGGATCAGGCGGCTGCTTGGAGCACCGCTCCTGTGGCAGGGAGGCTGTTGTGACCTCAGCCGGGACACAACTTCCCTGTTTATCCGGGGAACAAGAAAATATTTTTATTTCTTGTCCAGAGGGAACAGAAGGAATCTTCACATAGGCTTCTGTGTTCGGTGGGCACTGTGTGAGCACAGTCTGCCTCTTGGCCCCCCTTTCCTTCTGTACAGAAGGCTTAGGAGCCTTGACCTTTTTCCACACTTTGCCTTTCTGGTGATGCACCAAAGGTTCCACTCTGAGTCGCATGCCCTTTTCTTTTTCAACCCGTTTGAGCTTGCCGTGTGACATCAAACACCTTTCAACCTCAGTGTCAATCAGTGTCTCACTGTGTAAGACATCTCCCATGGCAGCCTTGAGGTAAAAGCTTCCTGCTTTTCCTCTGTGTTTGACTGCCTGCTCTGTGACTTCAGGGGTGGAGTCAGCACTCACTTGGGAGTGGCTGAATTCATCCAGGCAGGAACCCTTCCGCTCAATCAGATAGACTGAGGGAGGGAGAGGGGGCGGGTCTCCGCCTCCTCCAGTGGAGAGTATCAGCTCATTCACGTTTCCGGCAGCCTTGGGGAGCGGTTGTCCCTGTCCTAATAAAGCTTGTTCAAGCCTGGCCAGGCGGGCGGCTACTGAATCCTTTTGTTCAGCCTTTTCTAGCCCTTTCCCTTCCCCGGTGTTCTCATGGCACTTAGGACGCTGGGTGCGGTCCTGTGTGAGTGCTTTGGAACGGGGCTCAGCCAGCTCAGGAGCCTGTGCTCCTTCGAGCAGGGGGGAATTAACCCTGCTGGCTCTGACGGCGAACACAGTCGCTTTAGCAGCTTTTTTCTCAGAGCGACTTTGGACATCATACTCCCAGGCTTTCTGCACGAATCTCTTAATATCAGTCATTTTCATGGTCTGTGCATCTGTATGCATTAAGATCATATTTCTGACTGATGGGTGGAGATTCGCAATGAATAAACCCTTGAAATGTGTGTTCTCTTCGCAACCCTCATCATTTCGCCCTGCAAAATAAGTTCGTCTAAGTCTCTCGTAATATTCGCGAGGGGACTCTGCTCTCTCATGCTTAATGTTAAGGGCGGCGGCTATCGCGGCAGTCGGGTCAATAAACGCACTGTATTCTTCGATAAGTGCATGACAAAGCTGCTCAAAGTCATTACAGACTTCTTTCATCTGCCTAGCCATCCACTCATGTACAGCTCTGCTGGTAGTTTTCCTGACCAGAAACACTTTCTCCTGTTCTGTGGCATTTGGCAGGTACTGCAGGTTATACCTGAGGTCTTGAATATAACTCTGGATATTATTCTCTGATGTCCTTCGCTAGCTCTCTCAGAGAATGGAGATTTATCCTTCTAGCTTCTCCGCTGACGGAGATATGGAAGAGATCGTGGTCAGACCTGTCGCTGCTAGAGAGAGTGCTTAATAGCGACTCGAATTCAGACCTTTTAGCAACCATCGTTAAACTTAAAGAGTATTACTTTTAAGTACGAAATCACAGTTTTACCACAGAAAACCACAAGATCAAGTAAGCAATCAACCCGGTAGATTGCAAAAGATCACAAAACAATCAAGCACTGCTTAAAGAGCAAGGGGAACTTTTTTCCTTTCGGCTTTCAGCACACTGTATTGTCGTGTATGAAACCCGCGGCGTTTTATATTGAATTATTCCGCTTGGTTGACTAATTTCAGTCTTGCCACGCCCACCCAGGGACGCCAAATAATGTAGGGAAAACCGGATCAGGGACGCCAAATATGTTATCATAGTGGCTCTCTGAAGGCACCAGTTCTGTAGGGTTTGGGCATTTACTGAGACAATTATTAATTGTAGCAGTAAATCACAAAGTTGATTCTTTTGATGGCTTTAGAATCCAACCATGCGACATAACTCAAACAACGCGCACACACAGGTACTAATACACGAGGATACATTTATTAATACATAGAATATGCCTTAAACCTAACAGATCTTATCGAGAGGGTTATCAGAATACAAAAGGTATATATTCAGTCAGTTACAAAGTGTTACACATATCAAGAGGACATACGTTCAGTATATCATTCATTTAGACCGTTTCGTAAATGAACTTGGTTATAACTTCTACATTAGATACTCGAAACAAGTACATAACTCTTAGGAATTAAATTGATATCAACTGGTTGGGATAACAATTGAATTCTCGAGCTGTAATGCATTGAAGTTAAATACTCATCCAATCTCTGGGGATTCAGATCTCCTGCGGGCACAAAGAAACAGTTGCAGGCTGTTGCTGTCCAATCCGCGCTCTCTGGCTCGGTGCCAGGCTGTGCTGTGCGGCTTGCGACGGTGCGCTGCTGATGCTCACTGACCGGCTAGTTAGTGTTGGCTTTAACTAGCAAAGTTTGTGCACAAGAGAAAAGATGACTGTGGGTCCCAGCAAGTCAGGAAGAGGACCGATTCGTTCCTGATGAAGAGCTAGTTCTGAATAGTGATTCAGCTGTCCACCGTTCCGACCTGTTCACGAGGCCTGCTGCTGGTTACTCTCTGGCAACCTCCACTCTAGACTCTTAGAACAAAGGAAAGTTCTGGCACTTGGACACACTGGCCGTTCCGTGGTTGTCCGGGCTGAGTCTCAGGATGGTCAGGAGGCGCGCTGCGAGAATGTCCTGCCCTTGGGAGCCTTCTGCTCCTGGGCCGTCCTGCCCTGGAATTCTCCTTTGAATTCCCTTTAGAACAGTCCACAGAATCCTCTCCAGAATCTCTTCTGAATCTCGTTGAATCTGAATCTGAATCTCTCAGGCTCTCTTTGTTGCCTGTTTTTACCTGGAGGAACTTCAGCTCGTTGATTGGCTGAAAGTTCCATGGGCATCAGAGTCCCACGTGGGTTACTCGGCCCTACCAGTCCCTGATTGGTTGATCAAGTTGAGATATGAGTCACTTACTCCTGACACTTAGGAATGCAGTCCAGATGTTCAACTGGCACTCCCTAGACAGATAGGCGCCAATGGATGAACATTGATCATGATAGCCAGGCTTAGCTAAGTGCATCCCCGTCTGGGACCAACATTTTTTGGCACGCCTTCTCTTTAAAGCCCTGGCCAAATATGAAGACAGTACGTACAGTTATAATTCAAACGGAATTAAAAACTACACATCCCAGTTACCATGGTGGTGCTTGTGATCATTGTGTTTAACCAACGAAACAGGGCGAAAAATCAGTCACATGACTTTGGGGCAGAGTTTCGAAAGCTTAACCTATCAGCAACAAAGCAAAATTTACACGATAGGCTACCTCAAACTGTCAGTTACACGACTGTGTATGTCGCTTAAGCCACTCCTATTTGGCATTTTAGTTATGGAGGCGAGAAGACGCCCCCCCCCCCCCCTCTCTGGGCGTCTGATTTGCCGCCATCTTTAACTGTTCGGTGTCCGAATCGGAGTAGCTACGCGTACGAAATAAAGTTAATCCCAACTACAAAACATATATTTTTGTGGTAAGAGGGCGCAAAACATCAGTATTTACTGCTATTAATTACTGTACGATTTATAGTTGAAATCTGAGCCTAGATATAAAGTTAGATATAAAGTTAAAATCTCGACAAAGCAATGTAGGAAATACAGAGAAAATAAATCCTTTCTGACATCTAAAATCAGTTTCGATCAAGGTCTCTAAAACGAACAAGAAAAAGAGGATTTTCGGAGGGCAATTACGCTGTGTTTATATAGAATAAGTGATTTATGAGCAATCTAATTTCTTGTTCGTTTAAAACAGTGAAATGTCAGCTGCAAAAGATCGCACCAGAAACAGCACTCTCTCTGCCTGTCATAGACGTTCAGGAAAGGCTGAATGAAGTCATGTCAAGTACAATAATTCGGTGATCAATAATAACAGTTGTAGGACAGTATATAAGGAGGATAAGGATTTTGAAGTTGACTCGAAAATTGATAGGTAACCAGTGCAAGGACTTGAAAACAGGTGTAATGCATCCCTGATAGGATTCTTGCTGTCATATTCTGAACATATTGAAGATTGCTCAGTGTGGATTTAATTTCCCCAGTGAACAGGATGTGCATTTATTAATTCTAGAAAAAAAGCCTTTCTTGATTTCTCTAGTTCTTAGTTTCTCTAGTTCCCTTTAAAATAAACTATTATTCCACAATGCAGAGTATGACATGGCCAGTTTTTACACATGATATTTGTGATTTAAAGAAATTAACACAAGCAGCTTTTGGAGATTTAAGTGTTGGCTGAGTTATTGCAGGATAAAAGACTAGAGATGTTGGCAAGAAGAAGATAATTTGGGGAAAGCTGAGGAATACACTTATAACAAGAACACTTCCTAATGGGGTTAGGCATACTTTTGATGAAGATGATGAAGTTAACAGACTATATGTTTACATAGATACTGAAATAAGGATTGTATTTTAGATTATGTGTAGTTGCTGGCATTGAACTGTGTGTTGGATGCACATGAATTGAAGGAATGGGCAAACATAGCTGATGCGGATCCACAGAGCCAGCATATTAAGATGTTTATAATTAGAGGCAATTTGTTTAAATAACTAGGTATGGATACTGATGTGCAAGAGAGGTGGAAAGGCTGTTTCCTTAAGCCAGCACTATAAAATATTTTATTCTCAGTGAGATGCTGCCATTTCATAGTGGGTTTCTAACACTGTGTATAGTTCCATCCAAACAGTGCCTTTACTACCATTTCTAATCTCTTTATCCAGTACAGAGGATTTGGAGCCTATCCCAGTAAGCAACGGACACAAGGCAGAATACACCCTGGACATAGCGCCAGTCCATCACAGGACAGACAGACACAAACACACACACACCAGGGCCAGTTTTCCCATAAACCAATTAACTTACCAGTATGTTTTGGAGTGCGAGAGGGAGTCATATCACACATATGGAGAAAAACCATGTAACCCAGAGAGAACATGTAAACCCCACACACACAGGATGGCAGGAATTGAACCTAGGACCCCAGTGCTGCAAGATAGCAATGCTAACCACTTCGCCACCATTATAAATGGATGGATATCTTAGTTATCTTTCTAGTTCACAGGTTTGCATGCATAATTTAATTTTGAAAGCCACTGAGACATCAGGTACTACTGTTGTATTTATGAAAAAGAAACAAAACAAAAAACATACTAACAACTGTGCCATCCTACTCCTTAGTTAATAAATTTAAATATTCATAAACAGTTAACATTGTTAGCAAAATATTTTGAATTATATTTAACCCTATTTTTTCTTTAGTTTTGTATTTAACTCATTATATGATAGTCAGACTTAATGTATATTTGAACAATGAAAATATATTTTTACAAGATTTTACATTAAGCACTTAAAATTAATATGGTTAATAATAGTAAACTGTAACATGCTGTAACAAGATCGGTTAAACTGCGAAGAAAATGCTTTCAGAGAAAATGTTTCAGGTGTGAAAAACATAGATCTCCAATGCAATTTCAACCAAACCAGTTCCCACACACCCTGCCCCCTACTACCATTAGAATATACACAAAGCACTGAAATCTTTCGAGCTAATGATCAGGTGACCCGAGAGAGAGCGAGAGAAACACCAAGGGGTGTGGAACCAGGGAACTATTTACATGGAAAACGGGCGATCTCCCCTGACTGTCCGCCCGTTTCACTGTTACCTGGATACCTCTTTATTTAGAACTCACTAACACTGATTCTTAGTTTAGAAGGATTCAAGTAGGGTTTTAGATGAAAGGCAGCGACCTTAATCAAGCCCAAATCATAATTGAACCAATTCAGAGCCTACATTACATTTTAGCGTTTCATTCTGAGCAGAAGACCCTCACACCTGAAGAAGGGGGAGGTGTCTTTCGCTGGAAATCTCGCCTGCTTCTACTTTATGAGTACAACCCACTCTCTGCTGGAGTGCTGGCTGTGACGAATTAAACCGGTTTCACAGGTTTCAATCACAGACCATGTGACATGGGAGTCAGGAAACTAACACACAGCCCCACCGGATTTGATAACGCTATAAAAACGCTATAAAATAATGTGACTAGGCACAGAACAAGTTTACAGCACAGTACAATAATAAATGCTGACCATGACTTTAGAAGCATAAATTGCCTTACACTCAATTTAAACACAAGCTGTCTTTAGCCCTCTAAGCTGGTTCATACAGAAATGTAGAGATCCAGGCTCAGAACACACAGCTTCATTAGCAAATACATATGCAGGACAGCTAGAGAAGACGTTTTACAGAGGATAGATTTTTAGAAACATCCCATCAGTGACATCACTGAAGTCAACTCCTAGGTACTGTAACTGTCGTGTGGATAGTTTCACAAGAATCAGACAAAGGTTTAAGCATCGCTTGTTCTTGATAAAACTGCAAAAAAAAACAACAACCCATAATGTACTTCTTTGCGGCTCTGTTTGCCCAAATCATATATTCACAACGTGAAATCTAGAAAATAATATTACGTAACCAAAATCCGCAATATGGAAACATAACCTGTGTAATTGTTGATAGATGATGTACTCGTAACATTTTTTCAAGATGAACTACAACATTTAAAAAATGACTTGTATGTACTTGATATCTCTAATCAATCCACGGGTCCCAGCACAAAACGAAACTAAAACGCATACCGTTTCGCGCTTCTTATTAGTTGCTCAAAAGTAATTTGACCGTATGAAATGCATAATATAAACCTAGAAACATATACGTGAGCAGTATTTACGCACTGTAGTATCGGTGTTAAGACATACCTCTCAAATACTGTAAATCAAGTTAAAAATATCTCCAGACCGATTCTGGTCATAATGAAACCATGTTTCATGTATGTTTTCTTTAAAGTACCGAGACCAGCCATATACTGTATGTTTATGTTCCAAAATTAATATCGTTTATGGCCTTCACACGCGTTGCAGTATGCTCCTATTCTTTTTATGCTCAGCTACTAAGATTTCCCTTCAGTGGTAAAATTAGATATGAATATTCAATACTTAAACAGGCACAGTTAAGACATTAAATATACATATACATACTGTATACAGTACAGTTTTCATACGGTAATATGTTTATGTTCCTAAATCAATCTCTTTGAGCATGTGAAAGGCATGGTGAATCGATTCTTAAAAATTACTGTACTTTGCATGATTGGAAACAAATGCGTGATTGCGAAATGCTGTGGTGTTACTTTTACAAAGACGGTCAATGAAAAAAAGAATGTTGACCAGGGCAATACTTTGAGTTTACACTTACAGCTTGTCCAAGGTCATTCATTATTAATACTATTAGTAATATCTTCGTTAAAGACTGATGGCCACAGCTCAAACATGAGAGGTTGAGCGTTATTAGCTCCACCTTGCGAAAATTCCGGATACTATTATTTTGCTTGTCATATTATAGGAGAATTAACGGTAACTAGCGGTATTTACCGGTAGCTTGCCGTAGACTGGGTACAGCGTACCGCAAAATAATGCGGTATCGCCCGTGCATTTTGAATGGCTGCATCTGTATTTCAACAGGGCTCTTCAAGTTCACAGACTTGGAGAGAATTTTGTTGGAAGAATTTAACCCGTTTTTTTATCAGCCCTATAATTCAAGCCAAACAAAAAGGCAGTAGTTCACAATGATGGAGATTATGGGGAGAGCAAGATGCGACTCATTCGCATATATTTTGGTCATGCCCAAAAATACACCAATACTGGAATTCTATACATATAACTCTTAATAATTTAGTAAATGTGATTAAACCACTTGAATTTTCTGTTGTATACTTTGACAGTTTCGACTTTGATGATATTGAAGTAAAGGACAGATATACAGTATATTAGGTATTCTTCTAGCAGCTAGTAAAAGAGTAAATACACGAAAATGGCTTATAAAGAACCTTCAACACATGAACAATGGGTTAATGTTGTGAATGAGTTCTATATAATGGAAAAAATAACTTTTTCTCTCAGATTGCAGGCATAAAGGTTTAGCAAATACTGGAAAACATGGATTCAATTTAGCTCCCTATACGGACCTGATTCTAGTTTATGAGAAAATATACAGTGATATCTACAGTATGTGTAGACTTTTTTGTTGTTTGTTGTGTTTCTTATCACACAATTGTATTTTTTTGGTATGGAACTCCATACCTGCTGGCATAGTATAAATAGTTCATTGTATATATATACAATATGGCAGAAATGTAAGATGAAGGCAAATGTTTATTCTGTTGTTTTGGTTATGTTGTTTGTAAACCCTTTCGTCGCTAAATAAAAAGTAAAAAAAAACAACTTGGGTGTTGGTGTTTGGATTACACTTGTTTTTTTTGGGGAGGTCCTCCCCTTTCTATGGCCAGGAGTTTGCCTCTCAGCTGGTTAAGCAAATATTTTCACCAAATTCAATAAATTATTCTACTGTCACACAATCTTTGGCTGCTGTTATTCCTCATGAATTATTATACAGCACCTTTAAATCTGGAGCATGGGTGATAAGTTAAATCTGTAGACCTGGTCATTTAGTATGGTGTTTTAATTATGGCCAGTCCCTTTCCTTTTCCAGGTACATTTTACAACAGATTTTACTCCACGTAATGTTAATTAAAAAGACATAATCAGTGAGAAAAAACTGTTAAATAACATTTGATTACATTTATATAGTGTGTTTCATCCCAAAGGATCACAAAGTATTTTACACACAGTAGATAAGATAAGATTTTATTCTCCCCTGAGGGAATTTTTTAAGGACCCCCAGCACTCCTGTACATTTAAATAGAATGCAAACAAAAAAAAGAAGAAAAGAAAAACATTGCACATTATTCTATTACAAAAAATAAGAAAACCATTACACGTCACTCTATTGCACATGTACAGATAACACATAACAACATATAACATTTATAACACATCACAAAACATATTGCACTCAAGTGGGTTGTAAGAGTCAAAATTGTGTTTGTCCTTGACATTTGCGTTGACAGCTTTAATGGATAGTGGAACAAAGGAATGTTTGTATCTGTTTGACTTACATTTGGGAACCCTAAAATGTTTGCCAGAAGGAAGAAGTTGATATTTAGAGTTGAGGATGTGGGAAGGATCTGATATAATTTTTCCTGCCTGTTTGATTATGGATTTTTCAAAGATCCACCTGAAGAAGACTCCACTGCTGAAACATTGTGTTTTCTTTCTTATTTTTTTCAGCATGGAATAAACCTATTACTTGTTCCTTTGCAGCCTACGCATGCTGACACAGCTACCTACCTGAACTCCTACAGCCTAAACCTGCTGCAACCCACTATGTCTTCCTCCAAATCTTTTTCTAGATCTCTTCATCATACCTTTTCTTCCTCCCTGGGCCACTTGTCTGCTTCTCTCACTAAACCAGCATTCCGTCTCTTCACAGCTATCTGTTCCAAGACCAGGCTTTCTAACCACCTTCTATTCCTTTACAGATGTTGTCGACATAATATCATCCCTAAAGGATATCTCATGAAATTTAATACCTTTTCTTTGGATTCTGATAACACCCAGAGTAACACTCAGAGACTTCTGTAGAGGTTTGATGGGTTTACTGAGACAATTATTAATTGTAGCAGTAATCACGAGGTTGTTCGTCAGAACAACTAACAACGCACACACACGGGTTCAATACACGATATACATTTATTAATATAAATTGTGCACCAAACATATACTAGTCTGCCTGGATACGAGCGGCAGACCTTACTGTGAGGGTTATCAATATACAAAGTATATAATCTCGAAGAGATGCAAACACAAAGAGATACACAACAGAGAATATATGTCAATATATATCGTTCGGTTACCAAATCGCTAATCAGTGTTATTACCCACTGTTACTCTAAACTCGTAAGTAAATACATTACTCATGAATTAAATTGATAACAACTTATGTTGAGGTACAATTGAATTCTCGAGACGCAATGTAGAACATGGGGTTTACTTATCCACTGTGTATGGATTTGGAATTTCCCGGCACGAACACCAAACCAGCTGACAGGCTCTGTTGCAGCCTCTGTTCCAGCGGTTGTCCAATGGGCGTTGTGTCGGCGTCCTCTGGCTACCGGCCAACCAGTCGAGGTGCAGCTCGGAGTAGGACGGGCGGAGGAATCTGACTGCGGCGCGCAGGGCAGTCGTTGCTCAGAGGGGATATACCAGCAGTCCGGCTGGCTAGTAGAAAGTCTCTAAGCACAGAGTGTGACCGGGAGTCCTCACAAGTCACTGTTTTGCCTGGGAAGAAGCTGGTTCGTTCACGGTCCAGCGCTGCTTCTGAATAAGCTATTCAGGTTGTCGACGAGGGTCCAACTGTAGGCTGCCGTTGATCAAGCGGAGCATTCACGTTGGTAGAATTCTGAGTATGTACGGGATCCTCGGCCTCACACTTAGAACAAAGTCCAAGTCCCTTTGCAGACAACAGCAGTTGTCACGTGATTGTCTCTGAGGATGCGCGAAAATGGCCAAGGAGAACCCTGATCTGAGCTTGTGCTCCCTTTTTGACCAAGACACAGATGTGTGCTGATTGGTTGAGAGTTTGGCGGGCATTGGAGACCCACGTGGTATTACCACGCCCTGCCAGTCCCTGATTGGTTGGTCAAGGTGAGATATGAGTCATTTACTCTTGACACTTAGGAATGCAGTCCAGATGTCCATTCGGCACTCCCTAGACTGATAGGCGCCAATGGATGACCATTGATCATGATAGCCAGGCTTAGCTAAGTGCATCCCCGTCTGGGAGCTGTTCCTTATCAAAAGAAAACATCTTAAATCAGCCTGCATGAATACTTTCTCTGTGGCTGCACCACAGAGATGGAGGGTGAGATGGGGCCTCATTTAGGACAGCATACCAACGCTTAATTCTGCTACATATTCCCCCTTTTTGAAGGTCACGAGGTCCTGAGGCGTTGTTGCCTTCAAAACAAAAACAGAGTTAAGTGATGTCTGTTGTACCATGGTGGATTGTACCACCCAATATTCACATTACCTCTCGAGAATTTGTACAGGAAATAGTGTTGGAAAGAACATTGCGTATACCTGCTCTCAGTTATAAGGTACATAGAAATGAGGCATCGGGCATCATCATTAGCCCTAGACCTTAAACTTCCGGTAGTTCACTATCAGTATCGGATAGCTCTGCAGCAGGCAGACGTTTGGGAGTTGTTACCTGATTTCGGTGATACACCATTGCTCCCTTTGTCTCATTCAAACTACCCCGCAAGGCTTTGATACAAGAGAACAGCATCCAACACATTACCCCAGCCATGATCCAGCTACCCAGCAGTAGTGTCAAGATGACCACGTTTACTGTTCCTAGCGCCCCAGAGGATCCACAACGATTGTGCTTGGGACCTACCAGTGTAGTTTTTAAGTTTGTGTCGTTGAGAACAAATTCGACTAACTGTACACCCTCAAGACTTACTGTCTCTTGGATTCTCTCATCCAAGTCAACGCTATGTCCTCTGAAAGTGTCCACAATCTCGAGTTCCGTTTCATACAGTTCTGACTCCAGGTGATATAGTGCTAAATCGTTGAGATGCACTATAGCTCCTTCAGGAACTTGTAGAAAAAAATTTTGGTTGGGTAGCTGCACTTCGGTAGCTGTATCATGTCTGTCATAGGTTATTGTAACAGTTAACTGTGGTGTGCTGACCAGCCATTTCTTTCCCACCTGCTCAACCTGGGGTTCGTTAACCTCACTTTTGCTTGTCACTGTGGCTTTACACTTTTCAGTGGCAGCCCCCTTTCTGATACCACACAACCTCTGAGTTGTGTCCCTAAGGAATGGCTTACTTGGGCATACCCAGTGGATATCCTTGGTTGATATACACAGTTCCAGGTTTGGAACAAGGTACAAATTCTGATCATTATCCTGGTAAGCTACGAGCGGTGGGCAGGTCAACTTCACATGCATGTCCCCCCTCCAGAAGCCAACGTTCGATATAGACTTGAGTCTATAGATATCCTTGCTACTCATGATGGGAAGGTTCAACAGGAAACCTATTTCCTTGGCTTCGGGGTTGACATGTATGGGAATGGCACTGCCTAGACTGTATGCAAGATGTACCTGCAATGGCTGCACCATCTCGGAAGTGGTTGTCCTCAGTACTTCTTCTACTAAGGACAGTGGAACCAAGTAGGTTGGAATCTGTCCCATGGCTAGGCTAGTTACCGTGGCACTAAGCTCCCTAAGCAGATCCTGCATCAGCATTCTGACCTGTTGCACATAAGCATAGTCCCACTGTAACACGTCGACAATCCTGCCCACGGTGTGGAGGGTGTTATTTAACACTGCTGCATGAAGGTTTACTGCTAAAATTCTGCCTTGTAAGGTTTTCCCAAGGCTTTCCAGCCGCTGCTGCTGTTGATACAGCCTGTCATAAATTTCTGGCATTTCCTTACGTAACCCAGACACCTGCCTTCTCAGGGTGGTCAGGGTGACAGTGTTAGCAGCAAACAGACCAGCTGAAAATAGCGAACCCACGGCGGAGGCCGCAGCAATCAGACCCCCCAAGAACCTTTTGGGGCGGCTGAGGCCTGTCATCTCCTCCTGGGTGACTGTTGCCTTCCTCAGCTGGCGGAGCATGTGTATAGTGTCTAGCTGGGCATGCCATATAGTATCCCCAGCCCACTGCCTACCATGATAGGACACCCTACTGTTCATGTTGATGTGCTTCCGAAACACATCATGTGTGTCCAGCCGTACATACACTCGCTGAGTATATGTTCTGCAATTTGTTAACAACAATCCGGGAGCGTCCTGCAGGACTATGCCGGTAGGAGGACCGGGTTCCACAACTTCAAGGGGCTGTGTCGAGGCGATCCACAGTACTGTCAGGACCAGCCGTGGCAGTTTTAGGATTCCCATTCTGGAACACAGATGAGGCACATGGTACATGTCCACTATAATTTTGAATATATTTTCCTAGCAGGACCTACACTACGGTACCTAACTACCTGCAGCTACAAAGGGGCACCCCCCTCTTTGATCGGGTTTGGACTTTTAACCCTATTTTGTGTCCTCTGGCGCCATTTGAGGTGGGAGATACAACCGGAGGTGGTTGCGATGCACCCGCTTGTAGACCAGAGACTGCCTTCCCTTCTCAATCCGAATTCGATAAGCTACCGGTGATACCTTATCGACAATCTCATGGGGTCCTGTCCAACTGGGTAAGAGCTTCGGGGCCACCCCTGAGGGTTTGGCAAATTGGAAGTACAGGACCTTGTCCCCTAATTGGAGTTCCTGGTTAACTGCCTTTCGGTCATAGTATGCTTTCCTACCCTCTGCACTCCTTCCCAGATTGTTCTGGGCAAAAGCAAAGGTTGCCTGCAGATGTGCTCGCAGGTCTGACACATACTGATGGGCCGTAGCAGCCCCCGTCGTGCTCAGGTCTTCCACCCCATAAAGACAGTGTAGGGGAAGAGTCATCTTCCGACCTGTCATCATCTCAAAAGGTGGGACCCCCGTAGAGCAATGGGGCATAGCTTGGATGGCCATCAGAACCAGGGGCAGCTTAATGTCCCAGTCCCTACTGCTGGTGGAGACAAACTTTTTGAGCATACTAACCACCGTTCGGTTTGCCCTTTCTGCCTGGCCCGAGGATTGAGGGTGGTAGGAGATATGCAACTGGGCCTTGACCCCAAGCATATTCCACAGGGTTGCTATTATTGTAGCTGTGAAATGGGTTCCCCGATCCGAGTCCACGGTCAGGGGGAGTCCCCATCGACTGAACACATGGTTCACCAACAGCACTGCAGTTGTCTCTGCCGTGTCGTTGGGTGCTGGGAGGGACTCAATCCATTTTGTGAATGCACACGTAACAGTGAGGAAATATTTGTTACCTCTGGATGACCTCACCACCGGCCCCAACCAATCCATTTGTAGATTGGACCAGGGGAATGTCATGTCCTTTTTCTGGAGTGGTGCACGGTGCAAGGGCCGTGATGGTTGGAACTGGATACACGTCAGACACCTCTTTACATACGTGGCGATGTCTCGGCCCATGTGAGGCCAGAATGCCACCTGCTGGATAGTGTCGTACGTGGCCTTGATTCTCCAATGACCCCCACAGGGTTCGTCATGAGCGTGTTGGATCATGACACCCCGATGACAGCGGGGAACTACCCACTTTGGGAAACCTTGTGCAACTGGTACACAAACCAACAACCCCTTTATAATTTTTAGGTTGTCTTTCACCTCTGCCAGCTCCTTCAGCTCCGGAGACTGGCTCAGCACCTGCTCCGAAAGAGGTTGACGCACTGGGTCAGTGATATGCTGATACATTTGCCCAATTGCTGGGTCCTGTTTCTGCATTTCTGCAAGATCGGTGTTAAAACACTGTGACCCAAGCACTACAGATTGAGGGTCAGCTCCGACATCCTGTCTAGCCCTGCTTCGGGTGACCGCCTTGACCTCAGCCACGGTTTCTGGGGGTAGCCATTCCTGCTGGAACTGCCAGGGTTCACCCTCTAAGGCGCCAGATTTGGCCAGCCGGTCGGCCTCATCATTCCCGTCTTTGTCGGGTCCCTTCACTTGGGAGTGTCCCTTCACCTTCCTCCAGTAAACCATCATTCCAGCCTCGGTCGTGAGCTTGTCACTGGCCAGGAACAACTCTTTTTTCTTTACTTCCTTGCCCCGGGCATTTTTCATTCCGTTACCCTTCCAATGTCAGGGCCTGCTGGAGGGTGATCAGCACCCCAGCTACTTCCGCATACTGACTAGTCTTTGGTCCTAGCTTATAGCGGGTCGGCCCACAGGGAGTATTGTCTTGCCAGACTACTCCTACCCCTGCTAGCACCTGCTGTTCGTGGCGAAAAGAGCAACCGTCAACATAGGCCATGGGTAAGCCCTGGCCCACGTTCTCATCGTAGTACCGATGATTGTTCGGTAGCTCAGCAGCGGGAATAGTTTCTGGAGCTTCCATGTCAGTGTCACAGCCGTGACACACTTGGCCCAAAGCCAGGCCCTGTCCCAGGTACATTTTCTTGCTCTGTGCATAACGTACCTCTATCTCATAGCCTTGTAGGGCCACAATCCTGCTATTTGACACCCTGCCCGCTCTTGGTCATATTCCTGACTCAGAGCAGCCCCAAGGCAGTGCTCTGAGAACCCTGCTTTAAGGTAGAAGACCTTATTTTTGTCAGGGTAGGCCAAGCACGGCACACTACCGAGTCTGCGCTTCAGCTCCATCACAGCCTGTTCTGGGGAAGGCCCCCACTCAAAGGGCACGTCTTTCTGCAACAGCTTGTGGAGGGGCCTTGCTATTTCAGCGTAATCCTCAATGAACTGCCGGGAATAATTACATACTCCCAGAAAGCTGCGCAGTTCAGACAGGTTAGTGGGCGACTTCATATTCTGCATAGCTTGGACTCTGCTGGACTGTGGCTGTATGCCTTGGGCTCCAACCAATAGTCCCATGTACTCCACTTGGGTCCTACACCACTGTCCCTTAGCAAGGGACAGTTTGGCCCCTGCACGGGAGAGCTGGGTCAACACATGCCTGATCTCGGCCATGTGTTCTTCCCAGGTCTGACTCCACATCAGAATATCGTCCACATAGACCAGGTTGCCCCTGGCGGCTGCATCACTCATGGCTTTGTGCAGAAATATGTTGAACTCCGCTGGGGAGTTGGAATACCCAAAGGGGCATCGATTCCAGGTGAACTGCCTGTTTCCAAAGGAAAAGGCCAGTTTGTACTGGTCTGTCGGTTCTACCTTAAGGGTCCAGAACCCATTGGCCACATCAACTGTGGTGAAATATTTCGCTGTTGTCACCTTGGCTAACTCCTGATCTAGGTAGATCATTGGCCATCGTGACAAAGTAACCTGTTTATTCAGCTGCCGGTAGTCAATGGTCAGACGCCACTTACCATTGGGTTTCAGCACCGGCTACAGTGGGGAGTTATAAGTGGAGTTACACTCCCTTATGATCTGACGCTCTAGTAGAGCATCCAACGTCTGCTTTATGGACTCGTATGCTGTGAGGGGAATGCGATACTGCCTGACATAGGTTGGGCGGGCGCCAGGGGCTGTGGGAATGCGCACTGTGTGCAAATCCGTCACCCCGCAGTCATAGGCGTCCCGTGCGAACACTTCCTGGAAATCCTGGAAGATCTGACGCAGCTGCTGACGCTGGCTTTCCGTTTCCAGGGCATCTGCCTTACCAACATGTTCCTGTACCTGCTCTAGGAACCCCGCTTTTGACGGCATGGCGGTATCCCGGGTCGCACTCTCGGCTGAGTGGTCCGTCGGAACACCTGCGTGTACTGTGTACACAACCATCTCATCCTTATCGCTAAGGTCCACCCTGCACACCTCCTGGTTGCAGAATCCCTCTATTGGCATAATTGCAATCATCCGCCGGGGGTAGGTGTAGTACACCTGCTCGGTTCCCCCCTCCCTGGCCAAGGGACCAGGGAGCTGCCCCAGTACTGGGATGGCCAGTTCGAAATCATAGAAACCATTGTCAAATACCAGTCCCATGTCAGTGCGAGCAGGGATTTTGACATCTTGTTTTGTTATGTTCTGCACCAACAGGCAGCTGGCTCGGCCATTCCGTTCAAGTCTGGGGGTACCACAGACTGCTAGGTTCAGTCTGATAAACTGAGCTGATGGTTGGAAGAAAACCATCTCAGCGTCCATTCTCTGTCCCTTCTTTAGGACAAGGCGTACCGGAAACCCTGCTGTTGACGCAGGAACGATCAGGTCCGATTCGTTTACTACCTGGCAGGCCTGAGGAATCGTCTGACCTGACGGAAGGTCTCGGGGTCGCCGCTTAGAGAGTGGGCATCTGGGTTCACCCATGTCCACAGCACACTGTTTACTGTGTCCAGCTGGGCGCCCAGTCGAACCAACAGGTCTGCACCAATACAGACCGAATGGGTCAGCTGTGGTGCTACCTGGAAGTAGTGAGCAAACTTCCTTTTTCCGATTGAGATGGAAGCTACACAGCTTCCTTTGCTCCAAATGGACCTATGAGGTGGGGGTGCCCACCACAGAACCTGTGACTGCATCACCAGGGTCACCTGACGGCTTCGCGACAGGTCCTCGAACAGACCTTCACTGATTATGGACTTCTCAGAGCTGAGGCTGAGAATTACATCATCAACCTGCACTTCTGCCACCTGGACCCCTCCCACCACCATGGGGTGGTAGTCCTGGTCCCCCTGAGGTACCAGAGTGCACAGAAAGAACTCCCATTCATTGCCGGATAGGGAGATCCACTCTTCTTCAGGGATGAAAAGGGGGTGTGCTTTACCTGCGGGTCAAGCAGCTGCTCGGAGCACTGCTCCTGTAGTTGGGAGACCGTGGGAGTGCTGGCCTGGGCAGGACTTCCCTGTAGTGTTGGAAAGCAAGAAGAGACATTTATTTCTCGTCCAGGGGAACCAGGAGGAACCTCCAACTCAGCTATAGTGTTCAGTGGGCACTGTGTGAGCACAGCATAACCACTGAACCCCCCTTTTTGCTGTGCGACAGGCTTAGGGTTTTTGACCTGAGCCCACAATTTTCTACGCTGGCAGTCCACCAGAGGCTCCAGCCTGTCAAGCAGGTCTTGGCCAATGAGTAGTGGCTCTGTTTTAAACCTAGAGATGTAAACAGGATGCACCACGTTCATTGGCCCGAACCTAAGTGCCACCCACACTCGGTGTGTGATCCTGGCATGATCCTGGGTATAGCTGGAAATATCTATCTTACACGGTTCTACCTTAAGTCTGATGCCTTTTCCTTTCGCTACTCGTTTGAGCTCGCTGAGTAGATCGGCTGACATCAAACTAATTTCAGCCCCAGTTTCAATCAGTGCTTCTCTATCTAAGACGTTTTCAAGAGAAACCTTGATATAAATACGCCTTGCTTTGCCTTTCTGGCTGAGATTCCCTAAGAATATTTGGAAGCCTGCCTTTTCTTTGACTTCAGGGGCGGGGTCAGCGCCCAACTCAGAGTCACAGCCTTCTTCCAGGCAGGAACCCTCCCACCCAATCAGATAGACTGAGGGAGGGGCTTGGGATGGATCCCCGCCTCCTCCAGTGAGAAGGGGCGTGGTCCCCCTAAGCTCATTCATGCTTCCGGCATTCGGTGCGGAAGGTTTACCCTGTCCTGATCTCTCAAGCAGGGCTTGTTCAAGCCGGGGCAGGCGGGCTGCAGTCGACTCCCTTCATCCAGCCTTATGATAGGCTCTGCCTGAGCCCTTGCTTCCCCGTAGTGCTCTGACGCTTAGTGCGGTCCTGCCTGCCTATTTTGCGCCGGGGCTTAGCGGGCTCAGGAACCTCAGCTCCCTCGAGCTGAGGCGAGTCGTCAACCCTGCTGGCTTTAGTGGCAAACATGGCCGTTTTAGCAGGTTTTCGCTCTGAGGAAGCAGAGACTTCAGCTCCCCAGGCTTTTTGAGCCAACCTTCTAATGTCAGCCATTTTCATAGCTTTTGCATCAGTGTGCATCACAATCATTTTCCTGACTGATAGATGCAGATTAGCAATGAATAAACCTTTGAAATTCACGTTCTCTTTGCAACCCTCTTCATTCCGTACTGCAAAATAAGTGTGCCTAAACCTCTCATAATAGTCGCAAGGGGCTTCAGCTTTTTCGTGCTTAATATGGTGCGCAGCGGCCACGGCAGCTATGGGATCGATAAAAGCCGAAAATTCTCCGATCATTGCCTGACACAGCTCCTCAAAGCTATTACAGACCTCCGGTCCTTGTCTAGACATCCACTCGTGGACCGCTCGGCTGGTAGTTTTCCTTACTAACATAGCCTTTTCCTGTTCGGACGCTTCGGGCATAAACTGCAAAGTATATCTCAGCTCATTGATGTAGGTTTCCACATTATTCCCTAACACTGACGGGTCAAACCTTTCTACATCTTTGGCTAACTGCCTCAGGGAGTGGAGGTTAATTTTTACGGTTTCTCCGCGGGGAGGGAGACGGCCGTGATCAGGAGCAGGTGGTCTATTCCTGAATTGCATCGCCCTCGCGTCTCGCGCAGGACTCGGCGATCTCCCCCATGCCGATCCGACCACAGACCCTGGCAGGGAGAAACCTCCTCCCGGCGCGCTGGGTGAGCGCTCTGGGCTGCTAGGTGGGCTGGCATGCAAGTGGGATCTAGCCTGTTTTGCTTCCAGTACGGCAGGATCTAACTCCTTTTGCCTTTCCTGGCTGAGCTCATTTAAACTCTCAATTTCTTTTTCTTTTTCTTTCAAGCTCACTTCCAGGTCTCTCCTAGCTACCTCAGCCGCAGTTTCTCTAGCAGACAGGTCATCTAATTTACCTAAAACTTCCCTGAGTCTGTCTTCACTTTCCTCATTTTTCACTCTCTTTTCTCTGATTATATCCAGCAACTCAACTCGCTCCGCCTTATATCTTTCTAGCTTTCCCTGAAGCTTTTGAAACTTTGTCAGCTCGGACAAAGACAGTTCCAGCTGTTTAGCTAGATTTAAGCCGAAACTAGATAGGACCTGAACTGCGTTCACAGACCCTCCTGTGTTAAGCTGGTTTGCTACCTTAGCTACTAAATTTACTTGCAGCTTCTCAATATCATCAAAGTTCAACTTTTCGATACCGCTCCAGTAACCAGGATTGTCGTCGCTAGAAATAGTACTTATAAGCGACTCCACTTCAGACATTTTAGCAGCCATTGTCATTACATCAGAGAACTTTTAAGAGTATTACTTTTTTTCCTTTTACCAAAATACAGTATGGAATCTAAACACCCGAGCAGATGGATTTCCAATCAGCACACGTTACACTAAACGCTAGAAAACAGGGGGATTTCTTTATGCAGTTATCGGCACACCCGGTATTCACGTATAGAAGCCGCGGTGCTGTGCTGAACTTGAACTCACAGCAACATCAGTTATTCTGTGCGATTGATTCTCATTTCATTCTAAACTCGCCCGCCCAGGGACGCCATTAAATGTAGAGGTTTGATGGGTTTACTGAGACAATTATTAATTGTAGCAGTAATCACGAGGTTGTTCGTTGGGGCTTTTAGAAAATCAATCGTCAGAACAACTAACAACGCACACACACGGGTTCAATACACGATATACATTTATTAATATAAATTGTGCACCAAACATATACTAGTCTGCCTGGATACGAATGGCAGACCTTACTGTGAGGGTTATCAATATACAAGGTATATAATCTCGAAGAGATGCAAACACAAAGAGATACACAACTAAGAATATATGTCAATATATATCGTTCGGGTACCAATTCGCTAATCAGTGTTATTACCCACCGTTACTCTAAACTCGTAAGTAAATACATTACTCATGAATTAAATTGATAACAACTTATGTTGAGGTACAATTGAATTCTTGAGACGCAATGTAGAACATGGGGTTTACTTATCCACTGTGTATGGATTTGAAATTTCCCGGCACGAACACCTAACCAGCTGACAGGCTCTGTTGCAGCCTCTGTTCCAGCGGTTGTCCAATGGGCGTTGTCCCAGCGTCCTCTGGCTACCGGCCAACCAGTCGAGGTGCAGCTCGGAGTAGGACGGGCGGAGGAATCTGACTGCGGCGCGCAGGGCAGTCGTTGCTCCGAGGGGATATACCAGCAGTCCGGCTGGCTAGTAGAAAGTCTCTATGCACAGAGTGTGACCGCGAGTCCTCACAAGTCACTCTTTTGCCTGGGAAGAAGCTGGTTCGTTCCCGGTCCAGCGCTGCTTCTGAATAAGCTATTCAGGTTGTCGACGAGGGTCCAACTGTAGGCTGCCGTTGATCAAGCGGAGCATTCACGTTGGTAGAATTCTGAGTATGTACGGGATCCTCGGCCTCACACTTAGAACAAAGTCCAAGTCCCTTTGCAGACAACAGCAGTTGTCACGTGATTGTCTCTGAGGATGCGCGAAAATGGCCAAGGAGAGCCCCGATCTGAGCTTGCGCTCCCTTTTTGACCAAGACACAGATGTGTGCTGATTGGTTGAGAGTTTGGCGGGCATTGGAGACCCACGTGGTATTACCACGCCCTGCCAGTCCCTGATTGGTTGGTCAAGGTGAGATATAAGTCACTTACTCTTGACACTTAAGAATGCAGTCCAGATGTCCATTCGGCACTCCCTAGAGTGATAGGCGCCAATGGATGACCATTGATCATGATAGCCAGTCTTAGCTAAGTGCATCCCCATCTGGGAGCTGTTCCTTATCAAAAGAAAACATCTTAAATCAGCCTGCATGAATACTTTCTCTGTGGCTGCACCACAGAGATGGAGGGTGAGATGGGGCTTCATTTAGGACAGCATACCAACGCTTAATTCTGTCTTATTAACAAGCATTGCCGCTACACTTCTAAAACAATTTTTTAGGAAACTAATGCATTCTACCATTTTCTCCCTCAAAAACAGATTATCCTTTCTGACAACAACATCAAAGAGGCTAAGGAATTTCTATGGCAGACAGCTCCACATCATCTTCCCCACACCTGAAGATGGCTCCATGGCCAAAATGTTGTGTTTTTTTCTTCTTTTTTTCAGTATGGAATAAACCCATTACTTGTTCCTTTGTGTACACGTAGTTGATCTTTGTATTAGAAACACTAGTTTAAGACAGGTGAGTGCCTTTTGTCTTGTATGGTTTTGGGTAGTTAGTGAAGGTTAAGCTAGGGCATTAGAAGACGCCGAAGACCGAGTGTTTTGGGTTTTGTTTTGGTAGTGAGGTCAGTTTTTCCTCACTCTATTAGCCACCTCCATTTTGTTTGTTATTTTCTTTCCTTTGGCACTGCTCAAGTTCATTTTTCCCTGTGTGTTATTGTGTCATGTTTTTATACCAGTCACTTATTCACTTTAAAATAAATCCCTTTTGCACCACACTTGTTGTCACGCTTCCTAAGTCCCTCACCCATCCTAAACTAGTGTTTCTAATACAAAGACCAACTATGTGTGCAGAATGTACCAGACAACCTAAACTAACTCTTTCCACAAAATTTCACACAAATACACAAGTGAACTACAAATACAAATAAGGGAACATGAGAGTAGACACAATGAATAGGGTCCAAAAGAGCACAGAGGTTGATATAACACGTTTGGGAAAGTTATTGGTGAAATACAGGATAATACAAACAAACGAAAGCAGAAGAAGAATACAAACCAACAAAGCTGAAGCTATACAGAAACATACACAAGATGTGAAAACGAACGCAAACGCAGAGAAAGGAAGCCGTAGTAAAATGAAAGTGAAATGAAGCTGAGTTAAGCAGAACAAGTCAAGTGAAAGGCCCTTTCATTCTGAAAACATCCACGTTAAATACCGAAGAAGTTGAGTTCTGATTGGTCGAGAGTTGATTGATGAATGACGTATTATGGCAAGGTGGGTGAATTAATGAACCAGTGGGGAGGGAGAACAACCAAAGTCAGGACGTGTGGAACATAACATCAAAACAAACACACGAACCACACTGGAATGCAACAATTTGTATAAAGTGTGAACAGAACTGGAGACCTCACACAGCTCTGAGGGGCACCTGTGCTAATAGATCATGACTACGAAAGAGTTTTAGTTGACCCTGATATACTGTGTACAATTTGTTAAAAATGAATGGTACGATCTTATAATGTTATGGTTAACAGACATTTGCTTTACCTTACTTATCAATAGAAGGGGCTGCAGCGTATTAAACGCAGGGCTGAAGTCCACAAACAGCATCCGAGCATAGGCATTGGGATCCTCTAGGTGTTTTAGAACAAGATGCATAATGCTGTTAATTGCATCATCGGTGCCCTGCCGGTGTTTATATGCAAACTGATTTGGATCCAGTACAGTGTTCACTTCCAAGCACAGAATGGATACCATAATCCTCTCAAAGCATTTAATCACAACAGATGTCAGTGCTACCAGTAGGGGATCCTCTATATTAGGTCTATGGTGGGAATGGCAGCAGTATTAATACTTGGGGTAAATCAGACACTGACTTTGTTGATGATCTGAATCAATTTTATCTTTGGTTTGACATACATGATTTTTCTGAAAGAAATTAGTGTGTTCAGAGATAGGATCTCTGATTGTAAATGGTTCAGTCAGATTAAGGGGAGGAAGAGTCCGGGTCCTAATTCGGTTGAGGGAAGATTGTTGAAAAGGTGTGCTAGACAGTTGTGTGGCATCTTTTCTTTTTCAAATGTCATTAACCCAACAAAAGGTTCCTAAGTTGTGGAAATAATTATTTGTTGTCTCTGTAGCAAAAGTCAAATCTCCCACTAAGACCCACGGGCTGCATCTGGCCCGCCAGCCATATTTTAACCTGACCTTGAGGTAAAAAATAAATTAGACAATATTAGCCATATTCCACTTTGTTTGGTGCTGTTTTTCCTTACATTTCATTATTCATGCCATCAGATGACGCAAGAACGTTTTACCACAGTGATTCCAAACTGTGTATTGTGCCACCTTGGGGAGGCACCATTGTCAGTCAGGGATGTCTCAGGTATCGCCAGTCAAAGAAAAAATTTATTACGAGCAAAACCCACCGTTTGTGCACTCAAAATGTACGAGTTGCGTGCTACTTAGCTAGATTGTGTCACATGACACTGGCCACAGGAGTCGGCAGTCTGTAAGAAGTGTACCAGTTGACCACAGTTTCGGTGTTTCATGTTTCTGTAAGTGGTCATTTTGTGAGTTTTTTGTCACACAATTGCAATTGAGAGGTTTTTAAATATAAGTAAAAAACATGAAGGACACAGAGCCTAGTTCCAGAGAGAAATGGAAACGCAAATACAGAAAGTATGACGACAGTTTCTTGAATTTTGGTGTACAATTGTGGACACTGAAGAATGTCCTCAGTGTGTTGTCTGCCCTAAAGTGTTGGCTGCTGAGAGTATGTCCCCAATAAATTGAAATGTCATTTGGAAACTGTTCACAGTAGTTTAATAACTAAGCCTCGTGAGTATTTTTCATGCAAATTAAATGAATAAACAGAAAGCTGCCTTTTCTAACCAAACTACAGTCCCCAGCAAAGTTATTTTTTCATCATACAAACTTGCGTAGCACAATGCAAAAAACTCATACTACTGGAGTACCAAGGAATGAGCAACATAGCTCTGTGAATTCTGCTTCCCTTTGCAATGTTCTGCCTTTGTGAGGCTGGGTTTTCAGCACTTTTTCGCGGTTATCAAATCCAAGTTCAGATCAAGACTCAAAGTTGAGAATGAGATGCACGTTGCCATTTCAAAAGTACTAACCAGTATTTTGGTGAATTATGTTAACATAACTTATTAAACAAGCCCACCTTCCCATTAAGGGGCACAAACAAAAAGACATTGTTTACAATTCAAATAATTTCACATTCAAATAATTTCAATAAAATGCGTTGTCAAGTATTTTTACTATTTTGATCAAGCCTATTGGTTTTGAAAATTATTAAAAATAATAAAATTGAATCAACTTTGTTTTTATTTTGACCCATCATTTCCCTTTCAAACTTATAATCTTTTGTAAAATATTGCACCACCATAGAACTTATTTTTTAACTTATTTTTGGGGAGGCATGTGGAAATTTTGACTGGTCAAGGGAGGTACAGTATGGAAAAAAAGTTTAGGAACTCCTCCTTTACCAATTTGATTTACCAGTTAGGGTGGGTCCATCGTACTGTAAGGGAACCTGCGCCAAAATGAATGGATTGAAGAAGCAGAAGGTTGACAGTGAATGCTGAGTGTTCAACAAAGAATGGACTGCAAAATACTTTTTCACAGAAGATGGAACAAAGACTAGATGTTTAATTTGTAAGGAAAGTGTCGCAGTGTTCAAAGAACACAATCTCATTTGCATTTTTCTACCAAACATGATAACTATGCTAGCAATCTGTCATCTGAGGAGCGGGCTAATAGAGTTTCCAAACTAGCAGCTAGTTTACAGGCTCAGAAAAATATATTTTACTACTATCCTGCACAAAGACAAGCTACCTGCCTGCTTATAAAATTGCTAAACAAAGCAAGCCTCTCTCTGAAGGGGAGCTTTTGAAGGAGTGTATGATAGAAACCACAGATATTCTTTGTCTAGAGAGCAAGAGCAGATTTGAGAAAATAAGTTTATCGTGCAGAACAGTTACCCGTCAGGTCAAGGTAATCGGTGAAGACTTGGCTTGTGAGATGAAAGTCAAGTTTTATTCAATTTTAATTTTTTTATATTTAAAATATTTTTTTCTCTCAAGTTATCATCAACCTTGAGCTAATAAGCCCATGTTGGATTTTAAACCTATATAGGGCATAGACTATCTGTAACCACAGCCTGAAGTGGCCCGCTATACAATTTCAAAATGTTACGTGGCCCTTGCAACAAAAAAGTTTGCCCACCCCTGCTCAATGATTTCAGATCAGTAGTCCTCACCTCTGTGGTTATGAAAAGTTTTGATCAGATTGTGAAAATGAGATTGTGGCCAGATTGTGGCCAAAGGGTCACAGGGTCAGCTAGATCCATTATAGTTTGTATACAGGGTGGGAAGTGGGTCGAAAATGTTACAGCATGCCTTCCCAATCTTGTCTTCCAACACTTTGAGGGAAACAAGACCCTGTTTGACTGCTGTTTGGGGATTTCTCCTCTGCATTTAATTGTATTAAACATCTCCTACTGGCAACTAAGCTATAGTGTAACTTTAGTCTTGATCTCAATCTCATCAGCTGGGTTACTGATTTCCTAACAGACAGAACTCAGACGGTGAGAGTCAACAATGTTTTATCCAACAAAAAGTATTCCTCTACTAGGTACCCCAAGGATGTGTATTGTCTCCCTTACTCTTTGTCCTATACATAAACGATTGCACGAGCTACAGTATCACCACTCAAGACACATAATCAAATGTGCAGACAACTCTGTCATTGTTAGTGAAGTAGGACCTATATCTATACTGCACATATTCAGCACTACAATATTAGTATTGAACTATATTATAGAAGTCATTAGAATGATAGCTGAGATCTGTTAACTTAGGCCATCTCAAAATATTTGTTAGAGCAAACAAAGGTGACTTATACAGTACCAAAAGCTGCAAGCTTTGGAGGTGACATCACAAGTTTCATCATGTCAAAGGAATGTTCTTTAGCTTTGTTCCTGAAGTCATTGTGATCACATTCATGAACCTGCACTTTGAGGGTTTAATGTATTTTATTTCATTCTGCTCCATCTGATCTCTTCTTCCTAATGTCTTTTGTAACGCTGTTTTATCTTTTCTATTCTCAAACATGGGGTAATGCTGGAGTGCTCTGCTGGGGTCTTATGTTGCCCAGCAATAATAAAAAAAAAAAATCATATGATAAGATGTCTTGGGCTCCAATTAAGGAAAGGAAACTTTGATGAGATTGATGGGAGTAAGTATCATAAAACATTATTTAGAGAGACAATGAGAGATATAAAATATAGATCTGGTTTTTATTTATAGTATTTCTTGGCAGAACCAGTGCAAATGTTAACAGGCAATATTCTGAGACACAGACATTAGTTTTATTGTTAAATTCAGCCTTATTGAAACTACAAATACATTTTGTTGTTATACTAGTTTTGTTGCGCAAATAAGCCATTTTGTCATAAATAAATATCCAGTTATTTATGTACAGATGCAGCCATTCAAAGTGCGCGGTACAGACACGTATCGGAGGTAATTGGCTATGGCGTCGCACATTCTGATGCAAGATGACGCGGGGTACCGCGGTACGTGATTGGTTGACCGACAGGGGGCACTCGTGGTCCGTTGGTCTGTCGTAGAAAGATTTACAGTAAACGTCTTTACTGTGCCCGTTGTAGTATTGAATATTCATATGGAATTTTACCACTGAAGGGAAATCTTAGTGCCTGAGCATAAAAAGAATAGGAGCATACTGCAACGCGTGTGAAGGCCATAAGCGATATTAATTTTGGAACATAAACATACAGTATATGGCTGGTCTCGGTACTTTAAAGAAAACATACACGAAACATGGTTTCATTATGACCAGAATTGGTCTGGAGATATTTTTAACTTGATTTACAGTATTTGAGAGGTATGTCTTAACACCGATACTACAGTGCTTAAGTACTGCTCACGTATATGTTTCTAGGTTTATATTATGCATTTCATACGGTCAAATTACTTTTGAGCAACTAATAAGATGCGCGAAACGGTATGCCCAGGGCGTTTTAGTTTCGTTTTGTGCTGGGACTCTGCTTTAACTGTGTCGCGGTGGATTGATTAGAGATATCAAGTACATACAAGTCATTTTTTAAATGTTGTAGTTCGTCTTGTAAAAATGTTACGAGTACATCATCTGTCAACAATTACACAGGTTCTGTTTCCATATTGCGGATTTTGGTTACGTAATATTATTTTCTAATTTCACGTTGTGAATATATGATTTGGGCAAACAGAGCCGCAAAGAAGTACATTATGGGTTGTTGTTTTTTTTGCAGTTTAATCTAGAACAAGTGATGCTTAAACCTTTGTCTGATTCTTGTGAAACTATCCATACGACAGTAACCTAGGAGTTGACTTCAGTGATGTCACTGATGGGATGTTTCTAAAAATCCATCCACTGTAAAATGTCTTCTCCAGTTGTCCTGCATATGTATTCGCTAATGAAGCTGTGTGTTCTGAGCCTGGTTCTCTACATTTCTGTATGAACCAGCTTAGAGGGCTAAAGACAGCTTGTGTTTAAATTGAGTGTATGGTAATTTATGCTTCTAAAGTCATGGTCAGCATTTATTATTTGTCACGGACGTCCAAAGGGACTAACCGTGGGGAGCAGGAGAGCGGAAAAAGACCCATATACGTAGCGGCGAGACGGGAAAAAGGCCCGGGCTCATTAGTGCAAAGAGTTCAGGAATGCCGTATAGAAACCTATGCCCTCAGGGAGCGGACGTGGGGCGCCCTGGTGCTAGGCGGGTCTCAGGACATCCGAACGTCAATGCTGAGCGAGGACAGAGTGCAAGACCAGGAAATATATAGCCCAAGGGAAAGAGAGGGACAGGAAGGACAGCAGACCGGAAACTAGGGACAGGACAGAGAAGGAGCGCCCTCTGGCTGCAGAGGGCGTGACAGTACCCCCCCCTTCAAGGGCGGCTCCCGACGCCTATACAAATAAATGAGCTGCCCAGCACTGGGGGGCGGAAAAACCTCATTTAACTGAAAGGAAACCTCCGGGAATCCACGGCTGAGAGCTACCCCTTCCTCCGGGTTATAAACCTTTATTGGGTGGAGGAAGGGGGGGTAGAGAAGAGCTCCAGAGACTAAAACAAAAAAGTACACAAGCACAAACCCAACAGACAAAAACCTGGGAAAGACCAGGGAGACAAACCACACAAGACAGATAGGAACCAAAAACAGGTAGGAACCAAAGTTCCGAGACACAGAGAGCAGGGGGGACCAAAAAGGAGGGGAAACCAGGAAGAAAAAAAATCAAAACAAAAAGGCAAAAAACAAGAAAAAAAACACAAAAAACCCCGGGGAAAAATACCGCAGACTGGGCAAATGGCACGTTCACATTCTAACGCTGATATCGGAGTGGACAACCTGAGGAAAGCCAGACCGAAGTCCGCTCACAGACACAGATGCCCGGAGTGATATCCAGCGAAAAGAATGGAGGAACGGCAAATGGGCACGTTCACATTCTAACGCTGATATCAGAGTGGACAACCTGAGGAAAGCCAGACCGAAGTCCGCTCACAGACACAGATGCCCGGAGTGATATCCAGCGAAAAGAATGGAGGAACGGCAGAAAGCTTACCATTCTATCACTGATATCGGAGAGAGCCAGACCAGGAAGAGCCAGGCACGAGAACCCGCTCCAGACACAGAAGCTCGGAGTGATATCCAGTAATAAGAATAGGCAAGCCAGCTCAACATTCAATCACTGATATCGGAGTGATCTACCCGAGGAAAGCCAGGTACAGGACCCGCTCACAGGCACGGAAGATCGGAGTGATATCCAGTGATTAGAATAGAGGAACTGAAAAAAAAAAACAGCCCAGAGAACAAGAAAAAAAAAACTGCGGCAAGACAAAAAAAAAAACGCCGCTCGCGGGGTCAGTAGGGGGCTCAGCATTCTGTCATGGACGTCCAAAGGGACTAACCGTGGGGAGCAGGAGAGCGGAAAAAGACCCATATGCGTAGCGGCGAGACGGGAAAAAGGCCCGGGCTCATTAGTGCAAAGAGTTCAGGAATGCCGTATAGAAACCTATGCCCTCAGGGAGCGGACGTGGGGCGCCCTGGTGCTAGGCGGGTCTCAGGACATCCGAACGTCAATGCTGAGCTAGGACAGAGTGCAAGACCAGGAAATATATAGCCCAAGGGAAAGAGAGGGACAGGAAGGACAGCAGACCGGAAACTAGGGACAGGACAGAGAAGGAGCGCCCTCTTGCTGCAGAGGGCGTGACATTATTGTACTGTGCTGTAAACTTGTTTTGTGCCTAATTACATTATTTTATAGCTTTATCAAATCTGTACATTGTCTGTCGATAATGTTTCTGTAGTGCTTTTTCAGCACTCAACATGTGACCGCGCCGGTGGCACTGTGGGTTAGGTTCCTGACTCCCATGTCACACGGTCTGTGATTGAATCCCATGTAACTATGACTTTATTTTTTAACAAACATTTCTTTGAAAAAATGAAACGTTTCCCTTGGTCAGAGATTAAATAAAAACTCACTCGCACCAAACAAATTTATATTTCTAAATATCACAACATGATCAAATTTAAGTCTTTTTAATAAAAATGAATAGTCACCTATGCGTTACAAAATAAACATTTATATTGATTTGAATCGCGTTTTGATTTAAATCGTAAACGCCTGTTTAAATATATGTGTTTAAAGGCAATATACTGTATAAAAGCGCTGATTCTTATGGAATGTGTTCCGCCGGGGATTCAAAAAATTTATTTTTTTTGATCGCGTATCTAAGGAAAATAGCAGTATAACTTTGTTCATGCACAAACAGTGGCATGTTACATTATTAATTTGGGTGTCTCCTCTTGCCAGAAAGCTCTAAATTGCATTCTGAGTGCGGTTTTTGACTTTTTCTAAATTGCAACCCATAAATAAAGCTGATACAGTTTAGACTTACTGTATTCTAAACTGTATTACAGCAGCACATTGGACAATCCAATGTAAATTGCAAAAATGCACTTGGAATCTGTCCAAGCCCTACTACGAAAATTATTTAAGCTGCGACACTTATCATTCATCTTTAAATAAACTTTATTTTATATAGCGTTCTAAGTGAATAGGTAATTAGATTGCTCATAAACCTAGTCGCTTTTTATACATAAACACAGCGTGATTGCGCTCTGAAAATGCCTTTTCATTATATTTAGGCTCAGATTTCAACTATAGATCGTATTATTATAAACTTTCTTGGAAAAATGTCTTTAATGTAAACCATGTTTGCTATTAATTCATTTAGGGCTAGAATATGTTAATTGTCTTCCAATCGAGTCGAGTTGACATTGGAATCTTGCCATGCCCGGACTGTTACACCAATGCATTAGCATGTTAAAGCGATTTCATTGATTTATTTTAGTTCAAATTTTATATATCACCTTTAAAAGTGGAATCTCAAAGCAAAGTAAATACCCAACACTGATTGTACCCATCTGTCTTGCTAATAAAACACCTTGAATTGAATTGAATTGAGGGAGAGAGGGGGGAGGGCGAGGAAGATAACCAGGACGTAAGGCAAATAAGATACACTCCACAGGCATTCACAACAGCGACATATGAAACGTTTGCACATATAGTTAAGTTATTACTTGGTTTTCAAAGTGCAATGAAATACAATATTGTTGTCGTTGCTGTTATTGTTGTTTCTATCCTGTAAAGCGTTTTGAGAAGCCACCTTTAAGGCGATATATACTGTAAAATCACTGATTCTTATGGAATGTGTTCCGCCGGGGATTCAAAATTTTTTTAATTTTTTTTTAATCGCGTATCTAAGGAAATCTCAGTATAACTTTGTTCATGCACAAACAGTGGCATGTTACATTATTAATACTGCTATTCCCTTTGTGCCCGATTAAAAAAAAAATGTTTTGAATCCCCGGCAGAACCGGGCATCCATATGAATCAAGTAACAGGTTTATTCCATACTGAAAAAAAGAAGAAAGAAAACACATTCCATAAGAATTGACTGAGCTCCGCTCTGTACCACGCAATGATCCCCCCAGAGTCTCTGCCCCGGGTTATTTGGGTTTTTAGACAGAGGGTAAAAAACTCTCTCTCTTGCTTGACCTCCCCCTCCCTGTGCATTGTCTGTTTTTTTGTTAACGAGGCTCGCCAGCTAATGTGAATCGAAACCTGTCTTTCTAGCTTTTAAAGTCGTGCGATGTGTAAGCCACAATTCAAATAAAGAAAAAAGAGCTGACTGACAAGATTTAAGATGTGGCTGTCAATGTTGGATTAAAAAAAAACACATTGCCCGACGTTTGTTGCATTGCTCGAAAAATAACTTTATTTCGAGAGACTGGATAAGTAATTCAAGTGTTTTTTTAACTTCCTGAAAAACAACTAATAATTTAACTATATGTGCAAACGTTTTATGATATGTCGCTGTTGTGAATGTCTGTGGACATGTGCTGGCTGGACAGGAGGCTCTACTGTACACAGAGAGGGGCGGGAGGAGGGGACAAGCCGATACATGCTCTTAAAGTTTGATTAATAGGGAATATAATACAGTACTAATGATTAATAGGGAATATAATTTTAGTACAATATAGTACTAAAAATAAGATACACTCTACAGACATTCACAACGGCGACTGTCAGAAGATAGGACACAGCGGCTCAGGCACCCGCTGAATGGAAAAGGGGCACTTTAATGTTCTGTATGGCTAATACTAAAGCCAATACTTCAATACTTTAATATTCTTTTCTGTATGTTTAACAATAGTGGGTACTGGCCTAATTCGTCCCTACTCCCGTTGTTAGGTGTTAATGTGTTGTTAAGTGTGAATTTGTACCTGTTTCCCTGAGGTCTGGCTTTTTTTCTGGAAAACCATAACTCTGGTCTTGTCCAGATTGACTGTCGGCGCCCAGGTCTGACAGTGCTGCTCCAGCAGTGCCAGGTTCTGGCGCAGCCTCTGTTCTGTGGGCCACAGCGGGATCAGGTCGTCTGCAAAGAGCAGGAACTCGATTTCCATAATCAATGCAGATTAGTAAATCAAGGGACAAAACAACTATTGCACCCGGGTCCTCAATGGGCTTTGACGTGCTAATGCGTTGGTTTAACAGTCCGGGTGTGGCAAGCCTCTAATGTCTCCCGACTTCGGCAAAAGGCACCCGCCTTTCATTGGAAGACAATGAACATTCTAGCCGTACATGTGAATATAGCATAAATACACCAAGGGATTGGGTGAGCTCCCATCACAAAAAAAACTGCGAACCTGCACTACAGCGACCACAGTACAGTATGGAGACCAAGACCTTTTACGGGAAGAGACGGGGTGCTTCTGCCGCCCCAGCTTCCAAAGAGCGAAGGGTAAGCAAATACAGCAGACTTCATCTGAAATACGCGATTACAGCGCATATTACAAGGTATTATTGCCGTTTTGAATTTTAAATTCAATTATAATTATTTCTTCGTAGCCTGTTCTTCAAGAAAACACCGCACGGGCGAAACGATCTTCGAAATCTACCACCAGGACAGTAAAAAAGAAAGCGGTAAGACGGAAAAAAAGAAAAGTTTATTTTGACGTCTGTTCCGCGACTGATGAATACTACTGTGTGACTTTATTTCTTACATGAATTATGTTATTTTGCCACAGGCCGTGGGTCTCTGCTCTCGGCCACTGGCCAGGGTGCCAACCTGTAGAAGCAGCACCTGTGTGGAGACATTTCGGCAGTAGCGGGAGCAGTACGATGCAGAGGAAGGAGACAGTATGTTCCAGCAGTCAAACAGTTGAGCAGCTGTCTCCCGAAAAGAGCCTCTCCCTGGCGCGCAGGTTGCAATGCCTGGCGGAAGCTCTGTCCCCAGCAGAGCACACACCCCCTCAGGACACTCCATCCCGGCCTTTCCGCTCACCACCGCGCAGGAATTTGTTGATGCTGTCCCCGCCGTCTATCTCCCCCCAGGAAGCACCGTTTACAGAGCGGAATTCACAGACGCCAGTAGGACGAATAATTCTCCCAGATATCCAACTGTTACCCATCACTCAGGAGATGGAGGGGGGGTTGTACTTGCAGTGCATCGGCATAGACGGGAAAGCAAGAGCCGACCGCTACGCCGCCCTCGTGTTTCGAAATCTTGTGACATTTGAAATTTACTTGGGGTGGACCACGTCTGTAAATTTCGATGGGTCCAGAGGCAAAAGTGCCTTGCCTTGCAATCTCTGGGAAACCATTAGTAGCATGGTGAATCGGAGATTTTCAACCCTTACTTCGTGCGACTGGAAAAGAATTCATGATCGGATCAACCAAATGCTTTGTAGAAGGAGGCGCTCTTTTCCTCTTGTCTAACAGTCTGTCCACAAACAAAACATTCCTGTTAGACAAGAGGAATTGAAAAAAAACAATTACTTTTGTCAATGGAATACGGTGTGTGTGTCTCTCTCTGCTGGATGTCCCTCTCACTCTCTGCTGAATTAATAAAAGCATTTTATTAAATACGCGTTTGCGTTTGTCTGGTATTTACTTTGGTCCCTTTTAACTGTTTTTCGATCTACTGTATTGCTTTGAGATGCCACTTTTAAAGGTGATATGTAAAATAAAGTTTTTTATTATTGTTATAGAGAAACATGATCAGATTTTCCCTGGTTCGGAAAAAAAGATCTAAAGTGCTACACCTAACTTTCTTAATTCGATGTATTTAAAGCAGTGAACTACTGTAGGTGTAACATAACATTCAGAAATACAATCGAGGATAGTTTTGTGGTGTTTGTTTAGATGAAACGTTCCTAAAACGTATAACGTAACAAAATTAAAGACGATTAAAATCTGTAATCTTTCCACTTGTACTGTATGTCATCGGAAAGTTTCTGCTTTGTGTAAGGATGGTATCAAAAAGTAATCTTAAGTGGTGAGAAAGCTGTGCTCAATGTATTTAAGGGACTTAAAAGTAAAAGGAAATGCTTCATATTGCTTGACTAATTTTAAAAACTAAGTTATAAATGCAGACGCTCCCTCTGTGCCGCGCCGGGTGTAAATATCAAAATATACATTCGTCCCGGGCAGAGGCCGAAGAGCGCCTGGCTGGGGTGAACGGGGAAGAGCAGGACAGGAGTGAAAGTGGTCAGGGCGGGGTTTAGGAAGGCGTACAGTCTGGGCAGGTATAGATTACACTTTTCTAAAACGTATTTGAAAAATAAAAACGATTACAATCTAATCCTTCCACGTTTGATCCCAAAATCCCAAGAAAAATAAATCTAAACGGGTAGAAAGCTATGCTGAAAGTTTATTAAGATACTTAGAAGACACAGATACTGAATCAATTTATGTTGCATTAGTCTGATTATGATTAAAAAAACACATATAATTAAACACGCGTTTGCGATTTAAATCAAAACACGATTTAAATCAATATAAATGTTTATATTGTAACGCATACTGTCCAGCCTCCATTTCTCTATAAAAATGTACTCTATTACACACACACACAATAGAAACAGGAAGCAGAAGCAGGGACCGTTGTCAGAAGGGAAGAAGGTGACTATTCATTGTTATCAAAAATGACGATCATGTTGTGATATTTTGAAATATAAAAGTCAATTGATTGTCCATAATATTGCTATTCTATTTTTTCAAAAGAAAAGTCCAGCACCAGCTGGATTTAAACACACAACCTGTGAGTTGGTAATCAGGCACGTAGACCAGTGGGCTACAAGGGAAGTCGCATGAAGAAAGAGGCGAAACAGCCCTACACAGCCCTGTCGCAGTACACGAATATAATCATATCATTACTAATTTCTTGAGATACGCGATTCCATAGTATATTCCCTTTTAATCAAATTCTAAAAGTATGCTTGTTGACTCCGGTATCACGTTAGTTAAAGACTTCGATGCTTAAAATGTTTAGGGAGAAATGGAATACTGGTGTGTATGTTTTCTTTAAAGTACCGAGACCAGCCATATACTGTATGTTTGTTCCAAAATTAATATCGTTTATGGCCTTCACACGCGTTGCAGTATGCTCCTATTCTTTTTATGCTCAGGCACTAAGATTTCCCTACAGTGGTAAAATTCCATATAAATATTCAATACTTAAACGGGCACAGTTAAGACATTAAATATACATATACATACTGTATACAGTACAGTTTGCATACAGTAATATGTTTATGTTCCTAAATCAATCTCTTTTATGAGCAAGTGAAAGGCATGGTGAATCGATTCTCAAAAAGTACTGTACTTTGCATGATTGGAAACAAATGCGTGATTGCGAAATGCTGTGGTGTTACTTTTACAAAGAGGGTCAATGAAAAAAAGAATGTGGACCAGGGCAATACTTTGAGTTTACACTTACAGCTTGTCCAAGGTCATTCATTATTAATACTATTAGTAATACAGATGCAGCCATTCAAAGTAAGCGGTACAGACACGTACCGCAGGTAAGATGACACGCGATACCGCGGTGCGTGATTGGTTGACCGACAGGGGCACTCGTGGTCCGTTGGACTGTCGTAGAAAGACTTACTGTAAACGTCTTTACTGTGCCCGTTTAAGATATTGAATTTTACCACTGAAGGGAAATCTTAGTAGCTGAGCATAAAAAGAATAGGAGCATACTGTAACGCGTGTGAAGGCCATAAACGATATTAATTTTGGAACGTAAACTTACAGTATATAGCTGGTCTTGGTACTTTAAAGAAAAAAATACACACCAGTATTCCATTTCTCCCTAAACATTGTAAGCTTCGAAGTCTTTAACTAACGTGATACCGGAGTCAACAAGCATACTTTTAGAATTTGATTAAAAGGGAATATAATATGGAATCGCGTATCTCAAGAATTTAATAACGGCGTGATTATATCCTCCGTGTACTGCGGCAGAGCTATGTAGGGCTGTTTCGCCAGCCTGATCATGCGAGCTCTCTTGTAGCCTACTGGTCTAGGTGCGTGACTACCAGCTGACAGGTTGTGTGTTCGAATCCAGCTGGTGTTGGACTTTTCATTTTTATTTATTTATTTTTTAATCGCGTAACATAAACATATTACCGTATGCAAACTGTACTGTATACAGTATGTATATGTATATTTAATGTCTTAACTGTGCCCGTTTAATTAAATTTAAAAAAAATATTTAACACGAACATTAAGCTGCTTACATCTTCCGCCTGAGAACAGTCACCCGTTGCTACCCAACGCAGAATGGTGATTGGCTGACACCATCTGACACCCCTCTGATTGGAGAAAAAAGACGTGCTGGTGTGCTATACCAGGAAGAGGATTTCTTTCTATTCAAAACGTGTATTTTAAAAGTTTAAGAAGTAAAAACCTTACAGCGTACACAGATTTCTAAACTGATCAGGATCGTTATCTTTGTCTCATGCATAATAATGTTCACCGCTCTGTCCAGCAAATTAATAATAAACTTTATTTTATATAGCTTTTTAAACGAATAAGTAATTAGATTGCTCATAAACCTAATCACTTGCTTTTTCTTTTTATTTAGGCTCCGATTTCAACTATAGATCGTATTATTAATAGCCATAATAACAACCAACCAACAAAAACAACCATATAAACATAATACCAACCAAAAACATAGATAACAACCACAATACAAAATCAAATAATCAAACCATTTTACACTCGCAAAGTCCTCCAATTATCATAATCCCGCCCCTTATGCAAAACCAAATCTTCCTCCCATCCCAGTTTATCCTGTTTATCATAAACAAAATCCACCTCAATTTTCAACATAAAGCATTACACAAAATCAATACCTCAACACTCCATACTCAACAACGATAATTCACAAACAGCCAGAACATGTAACTACACATTCCCAAACATACCTACTTTCCATAGCCCCACCCCTTATGCAAAACCAACATCCCTCCCCTGTTCTCTCTCTCCCCTGGCGGTTGTAATTGTTTTTATTTTCAAATAAATTTTAGCAAAGTCATGTATTTTAAAAATCTTAAGATTTTTCTATTTATGTCTTTATTTAGTGGTTTCATTAGTGACAAAGGCTAAACTTTCTTGGAAAAATGTCTTTTATGTAAACCATGTTTGCTATTAATTCATTCAGGGCTAAAATATGTTCATTGTCTTCTAATGAAAGAAGGGTTCTTTTCGCCATAGTCGGGAGCCTAGCCTTTAACTAGTAAGTACTGTATTTACTGGGTTTTTGAGGGGGGGTGTCTTTCGCTGGAAATCTCGCCTCCTACTTTGAAAATACCCGTGAAACCGGTTCAATTCGTCACAGCCAGCACTCCTGCAGAGAGTTGGGTTGTACTTGCAGTGTATACAGTACACGCGTTATGCTCTTCGTTAATGTCTGTGAAGTTTTATTTAATCTCTGAGCCATACTGATTCTTCTGGAAGCACACCAGTATTCCACTTTCTCCCTAAACATTTTTAGGATCAGAGTCTTACATGTGGTTATTTCGAAAACGTTTGTACGTGCTCCTTCTTACCATGTTACTGTTTACCGTTACTGACCATATTAAGTTTAAGTGCCTGTGGGCACTTTTCCTGTCCGTGGGGGGTGGACCGTCTTTCATTAGAAGGTTAGTCTGTTCTACTCTGAGAATGTAGGGGGGGGGGTGGGAAGTGCCCGCGGTCATTTAATTAGTATTAAAATCTTAGTTATCTTTCTAGTTCACAGGTTTGCATGCATAATTTAATTTTGAAAGCCACTGAGACATCAGGTACTACTGTTGTATTTATGAAAAAGAAACAAAACAAAAAACATACTAACAACTGTGCCATCCTACTCCTTAGTTAATACATTTTATTATTCATAAACAGTTAACATTGTTAGCAAAATATTTTGAATTATATTTAACCCTATTTTTTCTTTAGTTTTGTATTTAACTTATTATATGATAGTCAGACTTAATGTATATTAATGTATATTTGAACAATGAAAATATATTTTTACAAGATTTTACATTAAGCACTTAAAATTAATATGGTTAATAATAGTAAACTGTAACATGCTGTAACAAGATCGGTTAAACTTCGAAGAAAATCCTTTCAGAGAAAATGTTTCAGGTGTGAAGAACAAACCTGTTCCCACACACCCTGCCCCCACTACCATTAGAATATACACAAACATTTTAGCGTTTCATTCTGAGCAGAAGACCCTCACACCTGAAGAGTGCTGGCTGTGACGAATTAAACCGGTTTTACAGGTTTCAATCACAGATTGGGACTCAGTAAAGTAACACACAGCGCCACTGGATTTGATAATACTGTACCTAACCAAAATCCGCAATATGGAAACAGAACCTGTGTAATTGTTGATAGATGATGTACTCGTAACATTTTTTCAAGACGAACTACAACATTTAAAAAATGACTTGTATGTACTTGATATCTCTAATCAATCCACGGGTTCCAGCACAAAACGAAACTAAAACGCATACCGTTTAGCGCTTCTTATTAGTTGCTCAAAAGTAATTTGACCGTATGAAATGCATAATATAAACCTAGAAACATATACGTGAGCAGTACTTAAGCACTGTAGTATCGGTGTTAAGACATACCTCTCAAATACTGTAAATCAAGTTAAAAATATCTCAAGACCGATTCTGGTCGTAATGAAACCATGTTTCGTGTATGTTTTCTTTTTCATCTTGAAATAACTCATTTCTAAATACCTTTTTCACTGTTAACATCTTGTAGCAACTTTGCGACAAAATATACACTCTGACAGTTCATCCTGCTACCAACATTAAATAAAACAAATCTTAAGATTTCTATATTTATGTCTTTATTTAGTGGTTTCATTCGAAGCTTACAATGTTTAGGGAGAAATGGAATACTGGTGTGTATTTTTTTCTTTAAAGTACCGAGACCAGCCATATACTGTATGTTTATGTTAAGATTTCCCTTCAGTGGTAAAATTAGATATGAATATTCAATACTTAAACGGGCACAGTTAAGACATTAAATATACATATACATATTGTATACAGTACAGTTTGCATACGGTAATATGTTTATGTTACGCGATTAAAAAATAAATAAATAAAACTGGAAGGTCCAGCACCACCATTATGTTTATATGGTTGTTTTTGTTGGTTGGTTGTTATTATGGTTATTAATAATACGATCTATAGTTGAAATCTGAGCCTAAATAAAAAGAAAAAGCAAGTGATTAGGTTTATGAGCAATCTAATTACTTATTTGTTTAAAACGCTATATAAAATAAAGTTTATTATTAATTTGCTGGACAGAGCGGTGAACATTATTATGCATAAGACAAAGATAACGATCCTGATCAGTTTAGAAATCTGTGTACGCTGTAAGGTTTTTACTTCTTAAACTTTAAAAATACACGTTTTGAATAGAAAGAAATCCTCTTCCTGGTATAGCACACCAGCACGTCTTTTTTCTCCAATCAGAGGGGTGTCAGATGGTGTCAGCCAATCACCATTCTGCGTTGGGTAGCAACGGGTGACTGTTCTCAGGCGGAAGATGTAAGCAGCTTAATGTTCGTGTTAAATATTTTTTTTAAATTCAATTAAACGGGCACAGTTAAGACATTAAATATACATATACATACTGTATACAGTACAGTTTGCATACGGTAATATGTTTATGTTACGCGATTAAAAAATAAATAAATAAAAATGAAAAGTACAGCACCAGCTGGATTCGAACACCCAACCTGTCAGTTGGTAGTCACGCACCTAGACCAGTAGGCTACAAGAGAGCTCACATGATCAGGCAAGCGAAACAGCCCTACATAGCTCTGCCGCAGTACACGGATATAATCATACCGTTATTAAATTATTGAGATACGCAATTCCATATTATATTCCCTTTTAATCAAATTCTAAAAGTATGCTTGTTGACGTATCCAGTATCAGGTTAGTTAAAGACTTCGAAGCTTACAATGTTTAGGGAGAAATGGAATACCGGTGTGTATTTTTCTTTGTGATATTTTAAGCTCTAGTTGAATGATAGGTGTCGCATTTTAAATCATTCTCGTAGCTAGAAATTATGAAACGCCCTGTTAAAAGCAAGGAAGTTTTTATGCCCCGTTGAAGTAAAACAAAATGCCTGACAAAGTATGGCTTGGACAGATTCCAAGTGCTTGTACAAATGTGCTAAAGAAATTATACTTTGAGTATACAGCTTGTCCAAAGTCATCCATTATTAATACTATTAGTAGTATCTTCAGTAAAGGCTTTGATGCATAAATATTTCTGATAAAGGTAGGTTGTGTACTTTTGTCCAACTGAGCAATCTTGCTTTCATAAAATATACCAACATTTGAATGACTGATGATTAACATGCTGTAATACACAGTTCAAAATTAAAGGCTCGAATGCTGTACATGAGAGGTTAAGCTCCCCCTGGCGGTTTTACAAGGCGACGCCGGATAGCTAGTCACGTGACACGTGATACCGCGTGATACCCCGGTGGGCGTGTCGCGGTATGCCGTGAAATACCTCACCCATTTTGAATGGCTGCATCTGTATCTTCATTAAAGACTTTGATGGCGACAGCTCAAATATGAGAGGTTGAGCTTTATTAGCTCCACCTTGCGGAAATTCCAGATACTATTTTGCTTGCCGTATTATAGGAGAATTTACGGTAACTAGCGGTATTTACCGGTAAATCGCGGTATTTACCGGTAACTCGCGGTAGACTGCGTACAGCGTACCGGAAAATAATGCGGTATCGCCCGCGCATTTTGAATGGCTGCATTTGTAGGTATCACTCAAAACAGCAAAGCATTGTACTAGGTTAACTGTTTTCTAATCAATATCCGAAATGCAGACATTCTAATATTCTAAAAATATACTTGCAGAAATAGCGGTATGTTTCTTATGATGCCCAGTACATAATAAAATATGCAGATGTTACTAAAAAAAATGAAAACAGGAATACCCTACACACCATCTGTTTTGTTCATCAGCACTCTTGTATTCCCAGAACCTACTCTATCTTCTTGTTAAGAAACAGAGACAGGCCTGGTCTCTACATTAACCTCTGTAAGAATATCCATTTATTTATGGAGCTATTTATTTTGAACTGCTAGAGTTATTTTACTAGAAATAGGCTGTCATAAACTTTCCTTTTTACCATACTCTATAAATTCTTGTTCTAACGTGAAACAGCAGATTCTACCATTGCTGTCTACAATAAAACCTTTAAGTGCATTTCATTCATTTATCCATTTCTAACCACTTCTTCCAATCCATGGTCACAGGAACATGAGGCAATAGCACAAGGCAGATAGGACACCACTTCATCACAAGGCAGACAGACACAAAGAGACACACACACACTTACACCTGGGCCAATTTTTCCAGATTCCAATTGACATGCAGTGCAGTACCAGTATGTTTTTGGACTGTGGGAGGAAGGAAATAACTTAAACACTGCATATTGAGTGCAAACAATATACTGTATATCTTCTTAATGCAACAAGTGGATTATATATTAATGAGAACAGATAATATGAATGTATACAAGGATTGCCCATCATCTAAGTGTTTGTATGTCACAAATAATAATCTAACACATTGCCCTACATGATACTCTGTGTAAAGTACACCCTGGACAGGACACATATCACAGACACAGATATGCACACACTCAATTGCCAATTTTCCCAAAAGCTAATTATCCCACATGTATATCTTTGGACTGCAGAAAGAAACCAGAGCACCTGAAGGAAATCCATGGGGAGAACATACACTCCACAGAATTGAACTCAGGGCCCCAACACTGCAAGGTAGCAATGCTAACTACTGTGCCACCCAACATTGGCATACATATAATAACAAGTATAACAAACCCTTGTTTTTTGGGTTTTAAACAAGTCAAAAGATCCAGAAAGCATATATATCACATAAAATGTGATTTGGGGCTGGAAAACGTAATCTGGAACTTAATGGACATCAATGTATTCAGTTTTTCCAAAGAAGTTAACATTATATGATTACTATAATACTGATAAACTGTTCTTTAAAAAATATATAAATATAGTGAGTTCTGCTGAGTCAGAGACAGGAAGGAACTTTATTAGACTAAGTTCCTTTGAAAACTCCTTAACTTTATAATAACAGAGATGTTGGCTGAATAAATACCGACACCCACATCAAAAGAAACACTCCATATCCTGGCAAAGAGCATACTGTAGAAGGAGAAGGACAGGCAGAGGAATCTAGATAATATAGTGCTTGACTATTCTGCCTCAAACAGCATACTGTTCTCTACTAGTGTGCTCCTCAATCTAACGTGCCAAAGTGAAAATGTAGAGTGAGGCTACAGATGCAGCCATTCAAAGTGCACGGCACAGACATGTACCACGGGTAATTGGCTACGGCCAAGCAACCCGTGACATGCGATGACACAAAATACCGCGGTACGTGATTGGTTGACCGACAGGGGCACTCGTGGTGCATTGGTCAGTCATAGAAAGATTTAAATGTCTTCACTGTGCCCGTTTTAGTATTGAATATTTATATGGAATTTTACCACTGAAGGGAAATCTTAGTAGCTGAGCATAAAAAGAATAGGAGCATAACGCATGTGAAGGCCATAAATGATATTAATTTTGGAACATAAACATACAGTATTACAGTATATGGTTGGTCTCGGTAGTTTAAAGAAAAAATACACACCAGTATTCCATTTCTCCCTAAACATTTTAAGCATCGACGTCTTTAACATGTAAAATAGAGTGTAAAAAAGTGGTAGTTTTACGCTTTTCTGCTTATATAATATGGAATCTCATATCTAAAGAAATTAATAACGATATAATTATATTCGTGTACTGCGACAGGGCTGTGTAGGGCTGTTTCACCTCTCTCTTCAGGTGACTTCCCCAGTAGCCTGCTGGTTTATGTGCTTGTTTAGTAACCCACAGGATGTATGTTCAAATCCAGCTGGTGCTATGACTCTTCTTTTAACAAACATTTATTTGAAAAAATAGAATAGCAATATTATGGACAATTAATTGACTTTTTATATTTCTAAATATCACAACATGATCGAATTTAAGTTATTTTTAATTACAACGAATAGTCACCTTCTTTCCTTCTGACAACTGTCCCTGCTTTTGCTTCCTGCTTCTATCGTTTGTGTGTTTTTTTTCAAATACATTTTAGAAAAGTGTAATCTATACTAAAAAGCTGTACACCACCTGCTATATAGATACATATTGTAATACTTTCGGGTTCGGATAGGACGGACACAAGAACTCAGACTTGCGGAGTTAAAGCAAGTAAAAGCCTTTATTTTTCTTCTCCGTCACCACCTGCCAGCCCAGCTCTCCCGCACCCCCAACCACAGACACACAGCCCCTGCCCGCCAACAGCGCGAGAGAGAGAGAAACACCCAGGGGTGCAGAACACCTGGGGGTCCAGTCACATGACTTTGGGGCTGAGTTTCGAAAGCTTAACCTATCAGCAAGACAGCAAAGACATTTTTCAAAGAAAGTTTAGCCTTTGTCACTAATGAAACCACTAAATAAAGGCATACATATAGAAATGGACAATTAATTGACTTTTATATTTCTAAATTTCACAACATGTTCGAATCCAAGTCATTTTCAATAACAATGGGTAAACTGGGTAAACTATCACAAAGCTTTAGAGAACTTAACATTTTTATTATCAACAAATTGTAAATACAACTTTTACATTGGCATTATTAATTTTTCACTTGAGTGTATGGAGGATTGTGAGAGCAGACCCCCCCCCCCTCTTAGGCTGAGCAAACAATTGTTTGAATTTTTATTAAGAAATGGAGGCTGTATGCATTACAATATAAACATTTACTGTCAATTTTTAAATCAACAGTTGATTTAAAGACGATCTGTCAAAGTGCAATGAAATACAATTAAACTGTATTACAGCAGCACAATGTGCTTTTTCATTGCGTGTCTCTCTCTGGTCGGGGCGAGGGAGAGCTCGCTGGCAGGTGGAGACGGAAAGAAATAAAATAAAGGCAGCTTTTAATTCCGCAAGTCACACACCAATACTCCATTTCTCCCTAAAAATTTTAAGCACCAAAGCCTTTCATGTGTTTTTCATCACTCTCTGCGGGAGTGCTGGCTGCAACGAATTAAACCGGTTTCACAGGTATTTTCAAGTGGTCGAGTCTTCAGCGGGAGGGGGGGACAAGCTGCCCACCCGACAAAAAGTAACACCCACCACAGCATTTCGTTGATCTAACTAACAAGGATGGGACATTAGCTACCCAATATGATAAAGGAATAACTTTTTTATTTCTTGAGCACATTTATTTGAACACTTCCATCAATTTTAAAAGCACTGAAAAATTTTTCAATCCCTAGTTCATCTGGCATTTACTTTTACTATAACAGAAAAACGCCCTTGCTTTTAACAGTGTTTCATAATTTCTAACAACGAAAATTATTTAAACTGCGACACTTTTATCATTCAATGAGAGCTCAAAACATCACAAGGATCCTCAAGAGATCAACAAAGACAACAGAAAAAGATATGTGTATAAGATACTGTCCATGGGAGTCCAAGCTGTTTTATCTACGCTAAGTAGTCTTTAATATTTCTTCATTACACAGTGATCTGCATTAATTACAGAAATCGAGTTCCTGCTCTTTGCAGACGACCTGGTCCTGCTCTTTGCAGACGACCAGGTCCTGCTGTCGCCCACAAAACAGAGGCTGCGGCAGAACCTGGCACTGCTGGAGCAGTACTGTCAGACCTGAGCGCTGACAGTCAATCTGGACCAGAGTTATGGTTTTCCAGAAAAAAAGCCAGACCTCCAGTAGTCTTCCTGAAATCGTCGGATTATGAACGAATAAAAGCATCTTATTAAAAACATGTTTGCGTTTGTTTGGGAGCTATATTATGTATTTTTCATATGTAAGATATAATGAGATATAAGTGTTCCCGCTTACACATCGCAGCTAGAAAAGCTAGAAAAACAGGTTTCGATTCAAATTATCTGGTGAGCCTTGTTTTGTCAAAGGACAGCACAAAAAAAAACAGACATTGTGTGGTACAGAACAGAGCTCAGTCAATTCAAACAAGTTCAGTTTAAAAAAAACTGCAACGGACATAAAAACTCCCTTGCTTTTAACAGAGAGTTTCATAATTGCCAACCACGAAATGTATTTAAACTGCGACACTTATCATTCAACCAGAGCTCGAAATATCACAAGGATCCTCTAGAGCACAGCAAAGACTGTATTAACAGTATACTAGTGACAAACTAGTATACTTTAGATATTTTTTTCTGAACCGGGGAAAATCTGATCATGTTTCTCTATAACAATAATAAAAACATTATTTTACATATCACCTTTATGTGATATCACCTTAAGGACAGCACATATAAGGGTTAATTGCACAATGGACCATGCAAAGAAATTTAAAATATCCTTCTTTAGGTGTGAGGGTAGGAGTGGATCGCAGCAGGCATAATCGGCAAATTAGGAAAACAAAGAACAGGACAGGTGAGACGTTTATCCAGAAAGCGAGTGATCAGAAAAAGGAACAGCTGTTACGCCCAGGTTTTACGCTCTCTCTCTGCTGAATGAATAAAAGCATTTTATTAAAAACGCGTTTGCGTTTGTCTGGGTATTTACTTTGTAATCTGTGGTTTACATCTACTGTATTGCTTTGAGATGCGACTTTTAAAGGTGATATGTAAAATAAAGTTTGTTATTATTGTTATAGAGAAACATGATCAGATTTTCCCTGGTTCAGAAAAATGACGATTAAAATCTGTAATCTTTCCACTTGTATGTCATCGGAAAATACAAGAAGTTTCTGCTTTGTGTAAGGATGGTATCAAAAAGTAATCTAAGTGGTGAGAAAGCTGTGCTCCCCAAAGCGCTTTACAGGATAAAAACAATAACAGCAATAAGGCTGGGCAAATGATTTTTTTAAAGAAATACAAAATGAGATATAATGATGTGTTCCGGCTAAGACATTAACAAGTACAACCTCCCTCTCTGCGGGAGTGCTGGCTGTGACGAATTAAACCAGTTTCACAGGTATTTTCAAAGTAGAAGGGGACGAGATTTCCAGCTTAATTTTCATGTTAAATAATTTTTTTAAATTAAAATTCATTCTATACAGCAATCGCATATTTGGGTACCGTTTCATAAAACTTTCATGCTTAAAATGTTTAGGGAGAAATGGAAGACTGATAATGGAATGGAATGGAATGAATGATACGTGTCGCAGTTTAAATAATTTTCGTAGTTAGAAATTATGAAACGCTCTGTTAAAAGCAAGAGAGTTTTTATGTCTGTTGCAGTAAAAGAAAATGCCTGACAAAGTAGGGCTTGGACAGATTCCAAGTGCATTTTTGCAATTTACGTTGCATTGTCCAATGTGCTGCTGTAATACAGTTTAAAATACAGTAAGTCTAAACTGTATCAGCTTTTTTATGGGTTGCAATTTAGAAAAAGTCAAAAACCGCACTCAAAATGCAATTTAGAGCTTTCTGGCAAGAGGAGACACCCAAATTAATAATGTAACATGCCACTGTTTGTGCATGAACAAAGTTATACTGCTATTTTCCTTAGATACGTGATTAAAAAAAAAAATTGAATCCCCGGCGGAACACATTCCATAAGAATCAGCGCTTTTATATATCGCCTTTAAAGGTGGCTTCTCAAAACGCTTTACAGGATAAAAAACAACAATAACAGCAACAACAACAATATTGTATTTCATTGCACTTTGAAAACCAAGTAATAACTTAACTATATGTGCAAACGTTTTATGATATGTCGCTGTTGTGAATGTCTGTGGAGTGTATCTTATTTGCATGTCTATCCCTCAATTCAATTCAATTCAAGGTGCTTTATTAGCATGACAGAGGGGTACAATCGGTGTTGGGTATTTACTTTGCTTTGAGATTCCACTTTTAAAGGTGATATATAAAATCAAGGCTTTAACTTGCTTTAACTCCGCAATGTATTTAAAAAATAAAAACGATTACAATCTAACCTTTCCACGTTTGATCCCACGATCCCAAGAAAAATAAATCTAAACGGGGAGAAAGCTATGCTGAAAGTTTATTAAGATACTTAGAAGACAAAGATATCAATTTATGTTGCATTTCTCTGATTGTGAATCAAAAAACACATATATTTAAACACGCGTTTGCGATTTAAATCAAAACGTGATTTAAATCAATATAAATGTTTATATTGTAACGCCTAGGTGACTATTCATTGTTATTAAAATGATATTTAGAAATATACATTTGTTTGGTGCGAGTGAGGTTTTATTTAATCTCTGACCAAGGGAAACGTTTCATTTTTTCAAAGAAATGTTTGTTGAAAAAAAGGTCATGGTTCCACAGTGGGATTCAATTACAGACCGTGTAACATGGGAATCAGGAACCTAACCCACAGCACCACCGACAAAGTCAAATGCAGAGTGTTGAAAAAGCACTACAGAAACATTATCAACAGACAATGTACAGTGTGTACTATTCTTGTGTTGCGGTACATGAATATAATCATATCGTTATTCATTTCTTTAGATACACGATTCCATATTATATTCCCTTTTAATCAAATTCTAAAAGTATGGTTGTTGACTCCGGTATCACGTTAGTTAAAGACTTCGATGCTTAAAATGTTTAGGGAGAAATGGAATACTGGTGTGTATGTTTTCTTTAAAGTACCAAGACCAGCCATATGCTGTATGTTTAAGTTCCATAATTAATATCGTTTATGGCCTTCACACACGTTAAAGTATGCTCCTATTCTTTTTATGCTCAGCTAAGATTTCCCTTCAGTGGTAAAATTCCATATAAATATTCAATACTTAAACGAGCACAGTTAAGACATTAAATATACATATACATACTGTATACAGCACAGTTTGCATATGGTAATATGTTTATGTTCCTAAATCAATCTCTTTTATGAGCATGTGAAAGGCATGGTGAATCGATTCTCAAAAATTACTGTACTTTGCATGATTGGAAACAAATGCATGATTGCGAAATGCTGTGGTGTTACTTTTACAAAGAGGGTCAATGAAAAAAAGAATGTGGACCAGGGCAATACTTTGAGTTTACACTTACAGCTTGTCCAAGGTCATTCATTATTAATACTATTAGTAATATCTTCATTAAAGACTTTGATGGCGACAGCTCAAACATGAGAGGTTGAGCTTTATTAGCTCCACCTTGCGGAAATTCCGGATACTATTATTTTGCTTGCGGTATTATAGGAGAATTTACGGTAACTAGTGGTATTTACCGGTAACTCGTGGTAGACTGCGTACAGCGCACCGGAAAATAATGCGGTATCGCCCGCGCATTTTGAATGGCTGTATCTGTATAAATAAAGTTTTTTATTATTGTTATAGAGGAACATGATCAGATTTTCCCTGGTTCAGAAAAAAAATATCTAAAGTATACTAGTTTGTCACTCTTCTCATTCCCTCTTTGCTAAATGACTTTTCATACTAATCTGATCAATCTAACTGCCTGTTTTCTGTGCTTTCTCTATCCTTTAAAATAAACTATTATTCCTCAATGCAGGGTATTACATGGCCAGTATTACAGGCCAGGTCACAGGTTTGCATGCATAATTTAATTTTGA